>NW_019394957.1:0-25698 GCF_000612105.2 Orussus abietinus | reverse complement strand
TTCAAGTTCCGTTTATTCTTTCTCGTGTCTCTCATGTCATATAGCACCATTGATTCAGTCACGTATTATGCTCATAATTTAAACGGAACAGAAACTCTAGCGCTTCGCTCTCTTATCTACTACCGCGTTCCTTTAGCCCATGATTCGTTTACTTCTAGTCCTATAGCCCATTTTTGTTATTCCCCACCTAAGCCTTCTTAAACAACATTAACTCTCCCCCTTCTCAGTCCTCATTAACCAATCACTTTCGATTATCGATCCCACTTCAATTTCTCTACGCCTATCAGTAAACGCTCTGTAAAAAACTCCGCCCTAGAGGACAGCATCCGAAAGCGCTCTGGTCCAAAGTTCCTCTGGGCATCTGGAGAATTAAATCTTCCACCGCGAGAGACGGACATCTCCTGCTCTCAGAGACAATAGTCTCACCGCGACTCCAAATAGTCACCCGCGAACTTGTACCGTGCGACCGCCGCCGTTCATAGTGTTATATTTTACAATTGTTATCGGACTTACTCGTTATTGTTAATAAACTATTTCTGTTACGAATTCAAGTCGTGTGCCCGAACTCATAACCGACCTGACTCGAGATTTCGTCGAGAATTAATCAGTCTTCAAATTCGGCTCTCACATCCAGTGCAACCCGCATTCAGACTTTCTTTCGAACATCCGCAACATCATTTTCTGGTCCTTCGAGCCGGATCGTGGAGCGGAACGTAACAAAAACATTAACATGTTCTGTAAATCTATTAGAAAAATATGATGAAAACATGTGGAGCTAATATTATACAAATATTATAAAGATAATATTCTAAAGAAAACGTTCTGCAAATATTTGAAATGTCTCGTAAATATTTACAAAATGTTGCGTAGCGATATTCGTTAAATATATAGGAAATATAGCACAAAAATATTGTCAAAACACGTGGAGTTAATATTATACAAATATTATAAAGATAATATTCTAAAGAAAACGTTCTGCAAATATTTAAAATATCTCGTAAATATTTACAAAATGTTGCGTAGCGATATTCGTTAAATATATAGGAAATATAGCACAAATATTTTGTCCTACTAGGGATGAAATGTTTAAAGAGGCATAATACAAACTTTTGTTGCTCTGTATTTCAGAAACATTGAACTCCTTCGAGAATGTTAACAAAAGATAATGCCGTATTTGAATTTCATTTTAGACGTGGACTACGCTGAAAATTTACAAAAATTCACATTATAGCCGACGTCATCAGTTAAATACATATACGCGAAAAGGAAAGCCATCCGAAGCGACCCATCTTAAAATCAGCCGGGACGATCGCCGTTTAACTTTGACGATTTGCAGGTCCGAGAGGTCAGGGTGAGAAGACATAGGCAGTCTGTCCTTAATGACTACACTGTTAAAAAAAATATAATTTTATAACATATTTTCAAGTGCAATTGAAAATATATGTTATAAATGAAGAACATGTGTGTAATAAATTTATAACATATCAATTTGTGTTTAACGGTACTTAATTTCAAACGTTCCTTTTTCTGCAAACAAACAAATTTGATAAACGTCCTAGGCATTTCCGCGTACGTCATTGTAGGCAACACTTCGTCAGTCACTTTGTCCACGTGACAACTGCAGTCTCCTTTAGAATGTATGGATATTTTTAAATGTTAGTGGAATATTTCTCGAACTCAAAAATACCGCTACCATGCTCCTCCACCAGTGCCACCAATACTTTTTACATCTCGATTAATTTCATATAAAAATAAACTCATACAAACGATCATAATCAAAAACTCACATAAAAAAAAATATAAACATCTACTGAATAACTTTCGAATATCAAATTTATAATCTTTTACGCAATTTCCTAAAATGACATGATGTTATAAAATTATTAATTTATTTAGAATTTAAAATATATTGTTTTGTAACTTTTCTCGCGTACCGGTCCATCCCCCTTGTTTGGTCGCGTCGTATCGCGCAATCGGGCGGTCGCGAGGAAGTTATTAGATTTGCCTTTTGGCAATTTCCTGGATTTCCTTTTGGCAGTTTCGGATTAGCTAGGGCTTTCAATGGCGCAGAGCCTCAGCCTCTAAGCATTTTTCATAAGTGAAAGCCGTATGGTATGGAAACCAGGGATTTTGTATATGTCAATCTGAGGATGGTTCGGTCGTGGACTCGAAGTTATAAGGGTCTCCGTGTGTCTTTCTGTCGCGTCACGTATGGTGATTAAATTTCCTTAATTTTGAAATCTGTGATTCTAGTCGAGATTTTATGTGGACGGGCTCCACAGTCACACTTTGTGCAATGTGTTCCCGTGACCCTTTAACAAAGGGGGAACGGCGCCATGCCGCCACGGCCTCGGTGTGTAAGTGTGAAAGAACGTTGTATTTAAGAATCTGGATCGTCCCGTACCTTTAGTCACCCGGGGAATGTCGCGATGACGTCACGCCGGGGGCTTAGACGGGGGGTACGAGGCCGTCTCCCGTATACGAGGTTCTTGGTTTTCTCCGTCAGGCACGGAATTGCCCGTGCGGCCAAACACCCGGGGAACGTCGCGATGACGTCACGCCGAGGGGCAGGTGCACGGATACAAGACCGTTCTTGAGCCTGCGAAGAAGGATGCGAGTCGTCTCGAGCATCCAGACACTCGGGGAACGTCGCAATGACGTCACGCCGAGGGGTAGGTACAGGAGTCCGACGTCGTCGTCCTGGTTATATGTTTTCCCGTCGTCCGGATTCGTCTCAAGCGGCTATATCACCTGAGGAATGTCGCGATGACGTCACGCCGAGGGGGCAGTCGCGAGAGCGCGAGACCGGCCGCGGACCGTCTCGCTACCGAGTGGAAGGGGGAACGGCTCTATGCCGTCACACTTCGCACGATAAGAGTATTGCCGAATTTCCTAAGAGTTTCGACGAAAATTCCCGGAAGGGGAATCCGTCTAATGTCCACCATTCGCAGGTGGTCCGAGGTATCCCTTACCGGGTGCTCGGATCTACCTGCCTACTAAGGGCACTGGATTTTAATAGCTCGCGAGGAGCGGCCCTATCGCCTCGTCTCCTCGAGTCCTTTAACGTTCCACTTGCTAGGGGACGCGGTGCAATACCGTCACGCCTACCAAGGGTATCGAGAGTATAGGATAATTTCCTGGAGGAGCAGCGCAATGCTCCCACGTCCAGAGGTTCCTTCGATCGGCATAGAACGATCAGAAAAGACCTCGATTAGAGAAAATCCACGCCTTTTATACCCGTGGAGTACATGGGTTCTATTACTATATCGTCGGGTTCCCACTCTGGCCCGCATTCTTTGACGTGCTATTGGACACGATGGTTACCCTTTAGACGATTTGTAATTTCTTGCCCTTTGATTCGCCGGGGTCAAGGCCGTGGTCATTTCCTCCAAACGGGGTTACTCATGTTAACGTTACATTAATTTGATCGCGATGTATCACTTCGCAACCTAGTGACCCTGCCCGTGTTGTGTGCGCGCGAGGCTCTCTCTCGACGCGCCGAGTAAGCGGTTGTTTTTCTATCCCCCGCGAACTAGTTATCGCGTTGACTACCCGTCGCGGGGACAAGATTCGACTTGTCTCTCAAAGGTGTCGCGTCGCGTACCTCCGACACGTCACAATATGTATGCTAATTTACTGTTAAGACATCAAATTTGTAATGTTACTACAACCTTGCGTACTAAAAGTGTATGAAGTTTATGAATTTTTATAACCGCATATCCTCTAAAGCATACGTCTGAGAGAGCCGGCCATAGCAGTGCTTGTCATTGGCGGGAGAAGGAACCGACCCCACTGCCTCGATCCCCCGCGCCCGCAGGGCACGCGGTTTTTCGTTCACGCTCGCTCTCGATTCCATGATGTCACGCTCTTCTGTCAAGAGACCAGGTGACATGGCGGGCAAATTCAAACGCGCTCTGGCGCTCCTCGATACGCAATGTCTCCTCCTTTACAGGGATCCAGTGCGGATCCGTGCGAGCAACCGATGATGGGAATAGCTGCAGCGGAATTAATGAAACGACCATTTTCATGAATAAATAAATGCACGGTTTAAGGAATCGGTTATCTTCTCAATTAAATAATGAATTTAACCCTTTGCGGTCGCATTTTCCCAAGATCAAGAGAATTTTGGTGGCTGAGAGTAGACATACGACCGCAAAGGGTTAATGGTGTATTCACGTTTTTCACAAGTATTTCTGTGTTCATGAAGAATTGTCGCATAAAGTGGAAAAAGTAAATGATTCCAAGTTAAGAGCGGGCGGGCATTATTCGGGATATTATTTAAAGCGTCTAGATACGATATCTCATTGCAACATATTTCAGAGCAATTCGACCACTTATAAAGTGTCAGCAAATAATAACGCGGCATACGTTTGATGTTTGGGACGTGGAATTACTCTGAAAATTCGCAAGGACCCGATATCATAACTGAGGTCCTCGGTTAAATGCATTATCGCGAAGGACAAGAGCCGAAAACCCATCCGAAGACTAGCCCGGCCGGTCGCCGGTGATTTTACAGTCTGGGGGGGGGGGGGCGAGACGTAGACTCTCTGTCCTTCATTTTCCATTTTCAGGAGCGTGCGTTCGAGAAAGATGGCCGTTTTGATTCGCCATCCCTTTCCGCGGTTCGAGGCAAACATATGAATTGCCAGTGCTGAGGGTGTTAGGAATGGCTGCCTATCGGGGGAGATGGGATCTTGCCCCTTCATTCCGATCCCCTCGCCGACCAGCGGCTCGCGACGCGATCTCCGATCTCTCGCCCTCGCTTGCCCTCGACTCCATGTCACCAAGCTCTTCTGTCAAGCGACCAAGTGACACGGCGGGGGAACTCAAACCCGCTTTTACGCTCGTCGATATGCAATGTCTCCTATTCCACAGGGATCAACTGCGAATCCGTACGATAAATTGATGATGGGAGTTGTTGCAGTGGAAATAATGAAATGACCATTTTCATCAATATATTAATTGTAATGGTATGCAGTTTGATCCGTGCCTATGCACCGAAAAACTGCATCCTTCGAGGGTTCGAGCCTCACGATTTCTGAGACCGAAATTAATTTAAATTCTAATATGTAAAATAGAAAGAGACTGGCGAGAGAGCGAGGAGAGCGTTCACGAACGATCAGCTGAGCGCGCAAATATTATGGCGAGTCGGGAAGCCTGTCGACCGAATCTGGATTTAGCGAGTTTTTCTATCTTTGGGGCCTTTGCTTCCGCACCGTTTCGCACGAATTGGCGATTTAAATTTCTCAGAAAATTATTCACCGTTCCGGATCACTTTAATTAAATTAGGTGCAATCCCAATTCCATTATCGTGTTTCCGGTTTTTCTAATGACGACTGCAGGGAAAGGAAGGATGGGAATTGGACTCTCAGTGAGAACGGCATATCCCGTTATCGGTGCGTTCTATAGATTCATCATTGAATCATCAGGATTTGGAATAATAGAATTTCAGGTTTTAGGATAAATTTAGACTGTTGAGAGTTTAGGGAAGTTAGTCCCTACTCCGTGCCCTAAGTTTGTCGATCTTCCGTTTTAGTCGATCCGCGCGCCGAAATCTATTTCTAGCTCAGGGCTAGTTGACCCTAAGGGAGCGAATTTGAGGTTCCTTTTTGAACCTTGGTCTGAGAATGCTACTCGGCCTGTGGGAATGGCTGATCAGCCTAAACGAAATCTATCTTTACTTAATGAGTTTTAATGCTTGGGCCGCGGACTAATTGGTTCCGAGAATCTATGCGTCTTCCCGGAGTTGTGCTCTACGGGGGTTAGTGTCACTTATTCTAAATTAACCAGTCGCGGATATTGACTGGTGATTAGGTTTGGTTTGTGGAAAAAGGTGTTCGCGAGTTGGTGCTATACCAAGACCGATGGGATAATGAAGGTGTTTAAATTGAAAGAATTTGAGGGGTGAAGGATGCAGGAGTGGCGATTGTGCCAGACCTGTTGGATTGTAAGGTTCCTGTAACAGAAAATACTCACCTGGAACATCAAATTCCCCGATCGCAAACGGACGAGTACAATTCCGATTATCAATTTGTACGCGCTGCGATCGAGCCGAAGGTTCAGATCCAAGAGAGCGTTCCGTCCGCGGTGCTTCGCGCTCGCGGTCCGTGGCCCCCTCTCCCAGGGCCTCCCAACTTGTTCGCAAATACTAACGCGCATGCTCGAATAGGGCCGAATTATGAGTCCTAATGTACAGTAGTGCATGTTAACCACCTGACCCGTTACATAATACATGGTTTAACGATTCGATTATCTTCTCAATTAAATAATGAATTAAATGGTGTATTCACGTTTTTTATAAGTATTTCTATATTCATGAAGAACCATTTGTCGCACAAAGTGAAAAAGTGAACGTTTTCAAGTTAAGAGAGGGCGGGCATTATTCGGGATATTATATAAAGCGTCTTGATACGAAATCTCAATGCACCGTATTTCAGAACAATTCAGCCACTTTAAAAGTGTTAATAAATAATAACGCGGTATACGTTTGGTATTTGAAACGTGGAATTACTCTGAAAATTCACAAGAACCCGATTTTATAACCGAGGTCCTCGGATAAATGTATAATCGCGAAGAAGGAGAGCCGGAAACCCGGCTCGGCCGATCGTCGACGATTTGATTTTGATTCGCCATCCCTTTCCCCGGTTTGAGACAGACATATTAATCGTCGGTACCCCGAAGTGTCAGGAATGGCTTCCTAGTGAGGGGGAGTGGATCCTGCTCCTGTACCCCGACCCACTCGCGTCGAAGAGGCTCATAGTTCGCCGAACTCTTGCCCGCGCTCGTTCTTCAGCCCAGATCGTCACTCTTCGTGTTTTCCCGCCCCGTGCTTGCACCAATCAGGTCGAGCAGCGAAGGTTCTTAATCGTCCTCCTTCTCTCTCCGTTATGATACTTGTTATAAGAATAAATAATTTCTTTCTCGGTTTGAATGTTAGTCTGTGCGGCCGGAGTCATAAATAATGTGGCCAAATTTTCAGAGAGATATATTGTGTCTGTATATTTATACGGATGGGAAATCTTCATTCGAATACATGAAATAACCAAACGTTTTACATTTATTTATTTTCGTTTATCCAATTATTCGAGGACGAAATACATATGTATAGAATGTATGCGCATTATATCCCATATCCACAAATTGAGATAATGCAAGTTTTACTATTTCAACGAATGGAATATGTATTAATTAGCGGAATTTGTTATATTCCGATTAAAACTTACCGCTGCTGCGTTATGTGGTACCTGACCCCACCACTTGACAGCGCCATTTACAGGAGGAATATGGGCGCCGTGCTGCCTTATGTACCAGAGCACGGCCCATCTATTTGTATTTTAGCCGGACAGGATAGTGAAACACACTTAGTAACAAGGCATAAAGATCTGTGTATTTTCAGAGTACAACGCGGCGGTCTCTCTTTCTTAACCTAGCGAACTTCCGGTGGTCTCTTCCGGGTCTCTCTAGTGAGAATTTTGCGCCCTCCTCGCGGCGGTCGCGGGAGCTGGCGGTGAAGCCACCCTTATTAGCGTTCGCGACGCCGCACTGCGTACGCCGCTGGAAGCGGTGGTGTAGCCGCCACAGCTACTCCCCTCCCAGTGAGCTTGACCGGGTCAAGTGAGAACGAGACTTTCTTGACCCTCCTGTAGGTTCTCAGTGGTTGGTCCATCGATGATCCCCACTGATGCAGTTGCGGGTCCTCCTGGGATGATGGTTGCGTCTCTAGGTCCGCATTCTGCTTGGCGATGTACGCGGGTTTTAGTCTTTCAATGAAAATAGTCTTTTCCTCTCCGTGTATGTTAATGATGAATCGTCTGTCGTCCAGACGTTTGATGACCTCGTATGGTCCTGAGTATGGTGGTTCGAGGGGTGGTTTCATCGCGTCGTTCCTTAGGAATATATGTGACGACGTCTAAAGGTCTTTGAGAATTAACATGCGAGCCTTGGTGTGATGAACTGTTGGTGTGGTTCTTACTCCTCTCATCTGTTCTCGGAACTTTTCCAGGAACATGCGTGGGTCGGCTGGCATATCTTGATTGATGAAACATTCGCCCGGAACACGTATAGTAGTTCCGTAGAGCATTTCTGCGCATGTCGCACCAATGTCACCCTTGAAGGCTGTGCGGAGTCCCAGCAATACGGTTGGCAGCAATTCTAGCCAAGGTATACGCGGGCTGCACATTAGGGCTGCCTTCAGCGTTCGATGCCATCATTCCACCAATCCATTGGATGCTGGATGGTATGGGGTAGTGTGGATTCTCTTAGCACCTGTTAGGTGCGCTAGAGCCGTGAACAACACTGACTCAAGTTGACTTCCTTGGTCGGTTGTGATGGTGAGCGCCGTTCCGTATCTGCAAATCCAATTTTCATAAAATGTCGTAGCGACAGTGTTGGCTGTGATGTTTTTCAGTGGAACTGCTTCCGGCCATCTGGAAAATCTATCACTAATCGTTAAACAATATTTGTACTCGTTGATTACAAGTAGTTCGATGATGTCCAGATGAACGTGGTTAAATGTATTGTCTGGTACCTCCATGACTTTGGGAACCAGTTTATTGTGCCGTTGCACTTTTGCCCGTTGGCACGATAGGCAATTCCGTTCCCATTCCAAGGCGTCCTTTTTGATTCCCAGCCAGACATATTTTTGTCTTAGCAGGCGGCAAGTATTTCTGCCACTGGGGTGTGACAAGGCGTGTATCGAGTCCAATGCCTTGCGTCGTAAGCTGGGTGGGATGTACGGTCGAACTACTCCAGCTGCGATGTTACAGTGGACTATTATACCAGGTTCCACCGACAGCCATTGAAGTGTTAGGGATGTCCCGTTGTTGAGAAGGTCTCTCAGTTGTTCATTGTCCTTCTGTGCTTTCTCTATGTCTTGCGCAGAAAGGACTTTCGGCATATTAATTTGATTCACTCTAGACAGTGCGTCTGCAACGACATTGTCGCCGCCTTTGACGTACACTATTTCTTCACTTTTGTGTACACTGGACTACGACGATGGTTTCCTCCTGCCCGCTCTGCCCTCTCCGGCCGCGCAGCGTACAAGCGGCGGGAGCAGCGCGGTATTTGGGTCACCTGAGGGGTAGAATGGATTTCCTAAAGAAAATAAATATTTATAAACATTTAAGTACTCTCGTGGAGTGTCCCCGACCCACCTAACATAGTTTTTGTTAAATGAAAATTTACAAAATTCTTTAAATAATATAATAAAACATGTTTTATTAAATGTTAACAAGTTTTTTAGCCATTCAATTGTTCCAAACACTGGCCCGGAATTAGAATATTATCTTAGCTTAAAAAAAATAGTTTCTAAATATATATACAGTGAAATGCCGTAGGAAAATATACGATGCATCAACTTTCGGACATAGAAATGAAATTGTGATTTCATGTCTCATATATATTTACGTTCTACACCATTCTTCGTATTGCTCGAATAAATGGACACCTGTAAATCATTAAATGAGCATGTAAATGAGCACCCGTAAACATAAGAAAGACTTTTCTTATCCGAGTATTTTTATAAACGCAAATTGGAGTAACTTTTATGAACTGAATTCATTCGAAATAGGTATTCAAAACGTAAAACACCAAATTCTATTTTGTATTTGGCATAAGAACAATAAACTATTTTGGATTTCCAAATTATATAGATTTTGAATGTATTTCCATTTGAAATTAAACATTTCCACAGAAATGAGAATATTAGAAAATAATTGATCAAAGTGATACTTGATCTATCAACTGAATCAACTCTCGAAAAAGTTGAACAACACGCATAACTCGAAATAGCCGCAACCGCAAAAATTGATGAAATTAAATTGTTTACTTGCATTTTAAATACAAATACAAGTCATAAAATTACGTGTCCGAAAAAGGCATGAACAACGAAGGGTTAACATTACGACTAGATGGCACAGTTGATTCGAGACGACATTTCTCGTGGAGGAATTGATCCTCCATTCCCTCTGTTAATTACTTGATCGCGGTGACTGCAAAATGACAATCCGCCTTGCGAGCCGCGGAAGGAAGGGGCGATAAGGCCCGAGGGTGAACGATGGCATGGGAGAACGCCGTCGGGAGGCATAAGATCCGCGGGAGAGGAACGGAGAACGCCGCTCAGGATGGGACGAGACCGCACCCCGTGGTAGAGAGAGAGAGTCTTCCTCGCCAGAGTGTAGACATCGATGCTAATCCGATTATCGGGAGCCGATACCGAGACCTTATAACAGGGAGTGGAAGGCCCGAAACAGGAGTTTTAGGAGTGGTAGAGGAATCTCGAGGCCTTTGCGACCCGTAGGAGTAGGGGAACGCCACGTCTGGGACCCTCGAGCCCCGAGCCGGCGCCCTGCCGTGACGGCCACGACAACGCGATAGCAATATCTGGTCAGGGCTTGAAACCCTGACGCATAAGTCTGTCCTGTTCTATGAGACGGATAGCGTATCAAATAGGCTATCTCACTCGGACACACGGCCTCCAGGGCGGATATAGAGAGACACAAGTATGCAGTCCCTTTACCGCACCGACCCTCGGTCCTAATGCTACCGTCGATGTTGAGTGTCGACGGACTCGAACCCTTTTCGAATGACTCACCCCCGTCCTCCCCTTTTCCCTCCATGTGCCACGTTTGTCAGACAATTGATATAACGAAATATGGGCCACTTAAGTTTACTATGGGCTGTAGCGGGGCTGTTCGACCGTCGCGAAATACGCTACAACTTGTTTGCATATAATATCATATTGCAAAAATGTCAATTCGTTCCGCAATATGAAATTTTCTCTCCAATTATGGTTCAACCTTTTACTGTCGTAAGTTTAATGTGTTCATGTAATCAAATTAAAAAATTAACCAGAAATTCTGTGGTTTTCTCATTTCTTCATAAACTTATTTATTATATTAAGGTTGTCCAGCGTTATTCGTTCAATTTTTGCATACTTCAATCTTTTGACTACATTTTACAGTAACGTATTTGAAGTCAGGTTATATAAATTCTCTGACAAACGTTACACATGGACGGTAAAGGGGAGGAGGGGGGTTAGTCATTCGGAAATCGTTCCAGTCCGTCAACACTAAGCCTCGGTGGTAGCACGAAGACGTAAGGTTGATGCGGAAAGAGTACTGCATACTTGTGTCTCTCTATATCCGCCCTGGAGGCCGTGTGTCCGAGTGAGATAGCCTACTTGATGCGCTATCCGTCTCATAGAACAGAGACAGACTTATGCGTCCGGGCTTCGAGTCCTGACCAGATAACGCTTTCACGTCGGCGTGGCCGGCACGGCTCGGCCGCCAACTAGGGGCTCGACGGGCGCGGCGTCCTCATTTGCTCCTACGGGTGGCAATGCTTCCATGACCATTCTCAAAAATCCGGTCTCGAGCCTCCCATCCCCTGCTGTGAGGGTTTCAATGTCGGTTTCCCGATAAGTAGATCATTGTCAATATTTTCACGCCGGCAAAGAAGATTCCTTTCTGCCCCGGGCTACGGCTTCGTTCCTTCCGGAACGTCGTTCTGCCTTGCTCCCTCGTGGGTCTTATGTCTCCCAACGTCGTCCTCACTTGGACTCGTTCACCCTCAGGCCTTATCGCTCCTTCCTTCCATGGTTCGCAAGGTAGATTGTCATTTTGCGACGACCCCGATCAAGTAACTGACAGAGAGAAAAGAGGATCCGGATGTTAGTGTCGCTCGCGAGGGCCACCAGGGTCTTCCGCGCTCCACCGATGGTATCCGCCGATCCGCTGCACCGATCGCCGCCGTGTCACTACCACCCCGAGAGGGTCCGGCGGCAATTTGAGCCCAGGTGATCTTAGACCCTGGGACTGCGCCCTTGAGGCGGGACTTTATGGGTCGCGATTCGGGCACGTCGTCGGTATTGGGGGCCGCCCACGACTTCCATTTGGAAATCCGGGGGCGATCGTCGCCGTGCGTCTTTTACTTTGGAGATGCCTCGAAAACGGCGGGCGAGCTAATGCCTCTCCTCAGTATGGTTCGAGTAATCCTAAACACGATCTCAGGCGAAGGAGGGGTGTTTCCTCCCGGCTGGAATTCCGGGCAGAATTGGCGGGGGGGGGGGGGGGGGAATCGACCCCTGCAGGCGCGAGGGAGCGTCGTATCCTGAGCACGACGTCGTCATCTCGCACCTCCTGCACCGGCGGTGTCCTGCTCTCGTCATTCGTTGCGACATACCCCGGGAGATTGAGGGGATGCTGGGGGGAGCCACCACTCCGACGTGCAGGGCCCCCGCGTGGTGGTCGCGGGAGCTCCGGAGTCTGCGACGCCTTCTTCGCCACCCCCTTCCTGGCGGATGCGTCCCCCTTGCTGGTCTGGGGCTGCGGGGGTGGCTTTGCAGCTCCCTTCGCATTCAAGGAATGGCTGTTCAACGCCGCCAGAATAGGCGGCGGCACGGCCTTGTCCCTGCTTAACCTTTGACCGCTCCTAAGAGATGAGTCAAGCGGGAATCTTCTGCCGCTCTTACGCACCCCACGTGTAAATGGAGGGCGGTAGGGTGCAAGGGGAGCCGCTTTAGGCGTCGCGACTCGCTTCACGCCGCTCGTCGAGGCGGTAGCCTCATTCGTATTCGTATTACTATCTGGGGGGTTGTGGTTGTGCGGGGCGAGCACACTCAGCGCCGCCCTCGTCGTTCTTCCTGCGGCGTTGATAGTGGTGGCCGTGGACGTGGTTGACGTCAGAGTCGCCATGATGGTAACAGTGACCGACGTCCATAGCTGTAAACGGGCAGGGGGACCTCCGGCTGTCGATATTCTATGTGCCGCCGCTGTCCTAGCAAATATGGGCGCGATCCTCGACGGAGGGGCCGTTGTCATTGGCGGTAAATGAATAATACTTAAAATACGCGGGCCCCCTACGGCGACCCCCGGTGACGCCGGCAGGAGGCGTCGACATTTCTCCGGCTACCCCGTCCCAATACACCCCGCCAGCAGGAAGGACTATCCGCAGGCGCCGAGGGGATCAAGGGCACTAGCGTGACATCGGGGAGTGATGCCAGTGCACTCTGCACAGCATGCGGACCATGCGCTCTCACCACCGCGGCACGGCCGGCCTTGGGGGACTCTACTATCACGTATGATTCTCTAAGACTGAGTCCCCCGACGCCCGGCTGCCCCGAATCAACTCATCCTGTCTCGGAGCGTCACCCGTGACCCCACCTGCACCATTCATCCTCACATGGGTGTCATCGCATGCACCAGCGGAAGCAGTTGTTACGCGTGCGACGTTCTCCTCAGTCAGAAGAGAGAACAGCGAGACTGATCCGGTCCTCGGCGGCACTGCCCATGTGGGCCGCCTTGGCTCGACCGCCGACTCGGGGCTCGAGGATCCTAGACGTGGCGTTCTCTCTTACTCCTACGGGTCGCATAGGCCCCGGGCTTCCTCTACCATCCTCAAAACCCCTGTCTCGGGCCTTCTACTCCGTTGTGAGGGTCTCGGTATCCGCTCCCGATAATCGGATTAGCATCAATGTTTGCACGCGGCGAGGAAGACTCTCTCTCTTCCCCGAACTACGGTCTCGACCCTTCCGGAGCGGCGTCCTCCCTTGCTGTCTCGTGGGTCTTATGTCTCCCGACGGCGTTCTCGCTTGGAGTCGTTCACTCCCGCGCTTATCACCCCTTCCTTGTGCGGCTCGCAATGTGGATTGCCATTTTGCGACGACTGCGATCAAGTAATTCACAGATGGAAAGCAGGATCAAAAGATATACTGTGCTAAGCAGATCGTCGCGAGTCGAGACAAGGATGTTGTAGGCCGCGCGCTAGCGCCTCGCGGAAGTGTAATCGAGATACGTCCGCGTATCAATTGCGGAATGCTGACGTGGGATTCTTTGCTTGCAAGGTGCGCTTTGCCTTACTCAGCAAGGGCAGCTAATGATTTGCGATTTATATTGTGAGGAATTAGAATTTGGTAGTCGTTACCGGAAGATGAATACCAAATTCTGTTAGGGGGTAGTAATTTGGAATAGGGTTCAAAATAGAGTGATGAAAGAGTGAAAGACTTGAAAGAGTGAAAGAGTGGAGCTCTTTGAAGAGGACCTGTACCTTGGCTTTGCAAAGGCGTTTACTTCCGGTGATGTCTCTCCTATGTCCTGCCGGTTGCGACACACTGCACGTAAACCCCTGCAAACCGGGGCGTGCCCTAGGGTTGGAGCTTCCTAAGATTCGCCCGCTGGTCCGGAATTCGCAGCGCCGGCGTTCTCCTCACTGTTGGCTTGTGGATGTCGGAGTACCGACACGCACAACTGTTACTACAGTACGGTCAGCTCTTCAGAGAACCCCAGCCACACAGAGTATGGACAGACCGCCTCAGACTAGTCCATCAGACTAGAGACGTGCTCTTCTTCAGTGCCCTTTATATACGACATTTTATCCTTGCCCGTGAGGACAAGGACCAATTTCTTTGTTTTTGGATTTTATTGTTAGGGCTTGATTGGACGTGCTCAGGAAGTTACTATGTTGACGGATGAGTAGGCCTCGTGTTTTGTTCCAGAGTGCAGTTCGGTGAGGAAGACGTGCGAATAAGCCAAAACATTCCACGATGATTGCACCACTCGTTGTTATTTTTCTGGTTTAATCAGATGACACTATCGTTACTTTGGATTCGATATTTATCTTTCGGTAATTGACTCATAAATAATGTAATGCGCCCCTCTTTATTTTGAGGAAAATCGGGTAGCCTCGTAACATAGAAAAATCTCATGACGCAACGACCCAAAAGTTACTTGACAATCTACTAGAAATTACGAACTTGCAGAAAATCTCTCGCAATTTCCGCGAAATCAGATAAATGCGGACAGTTTCCTCAAGATCAGAAAAAGAAAGGAAATGTGACGTATTCCTCAAAATAAGAAAACGGCGAACAATTTCTCAAAATCAGAAAAAAGGCGGACACTTTCTCAAAATCAGAAAAAGGCGAACACTTTTTCAAAATCAGAAAAAGGCGGACAACTTCTCAAAATCAGAAAAAGGCGGACAACTTCTCAAAATCAGATATAGGCGGACAACTTCGGAAACGACATAGGCCTTAGCCCGAGGAGCCTTCAATCCACTCGACAAGATAATCGCGACCGGGACTTTCCTTTTCCTCCTTTATTTATCCACCCGGCGGATTCTCAACCCTCCATAAACACGATGCGAATGCTCGCCCGCGCGAGACGCGGAAAGGCCACCTCCGCGACTAGCAATCCGCCCGCCGGCACGAGACTTATTACCGATTTACGCAATTCTGCTCGCCTGCACGATTCCTTGGACCGGCCGCCTACACGACTCCGAGTTCAGTCACCGACACGAGTCATACGCGACATTCAACCCTCCGGGCGCGAACTAAGGTCGCTTAATAACCCGGGCTACTAATTTTCCCAAAAATCACAGAACCCGCCAGAAAAAAAAGGAAAGCTATTCATCCGAAGCTAATTCACGATCTACACAACTCAGAAAATCTATTTAACTAATCCGTACTTCTCTAAATGGCTCCCCGCGAATGCAGAAAACAGGCACTTACTTTGAGATGGGCTGTCACCGCCGCTCGCCGGCTAACCTCGCGTCTCGGCCTCGCTCCTCGAGGTGGCGGTCCGGGGCTGCGACGTGGGGCTTCTTCCAGGTAACGCAGATAGGGCAGAGAATCCAGAGAACTCCGAAAGGTTGATGTGTCCGGTCCGACGGTTCGTGGGCGAAGAAGGCCGGAGCTCCTGGTGTCCGGCTAAATGTAGGGTTCCGGGCGATCACTACGGGATTCTTCGTTCCGGTCGCTAATTGGCTTAGGCACTCCGCTGTCGCCCAAATTTCGAAATTCTTCGCGCTAATTGGCACTTGATGGATGGCGCGTGCGGGGTGGGGTGGTGCGCGCCTCTCGCGCCCTGCGCACTCCTCGAGGTCAGGCCCGTCGCCGGTGGTGGGTCCGTCGGGGCCTTTGGCGCGCCGCTCTCTCCCTGAGCGGTCGCCTACAATTTTTTCGGAGGGTTCCCCTGTCCACCCGGGCAGACCTCAGCAAGCCCTGGTTTTTCGGCGGCGACCGGTCGGGCTCCTGGCCCGAAAGTCAGGCGTCCTGGGCGCCGGGCAATTAAGGGCCCGGAACTTTTTGCCCGCTCCCTCTCGCCGTAACTTAGCCGCGAGCGGGCGTTCCCAGGGCGCGGCATCCATCCGCCGCCGTGCCGATCGGGACCGGGGAAAATTTGCCAGGCCCCGTCCCCCGGCCCGGCTTCTGTCCGGGTAGTCCTGCGATTCCTGCGGGCGGCCCACCTCTAGTCGCCAGGATTAACTATGGGCCCGTCCCCGCAGGGAGGGCCGTCAGGGTGGCGAAGACGGGGTTGGCCGGCTCCCCTCATGGGGCCCGACGTCACTGTCCCTCCTCTTCGTTCGGATACACCCCTGCGCAGGCGTCGGTCTGGCTCTTCGACGCGGCTCTCGGAGCGGCGAGTGACGACAAAGCCGCGACCTCTACGAGGTCGACGCTGTTGTTGTTACTGTTACTAACCGATTTTACGCAGCTATAATCCTTTCTCGAATATTCGCTGGAATATTCCTCAAATATTCCAAGTAATATTCGAGATCACAAAATTAATTAATTACTTTCCTATAGACAAAATATGCACAAAAGAAGGCGAAAAGGCGTACTCCGAGCGGCGCCTCTCGGGAATCCGCTGTCGCAAAACAAAACCCGGAAAAGGATTCAAAAATATTTTATATCATTAAATGGTCGGCGCTCCCCGCAAATCGGAGACCGCCGGACCAGAAATTGCTCCAACATCCCGAAAAAGGGCTAAATGGCCCTCAGACATATATGTGACTGGTGGCCCAAAACCCACCATGTCACAATATGTATTATGACGTGGCAGAATTCTGCCATCACAATTAGGGGCGTGGCGGTAGCGGTGAGTACCGAATTTTGACATTATTTCATTTTAGTATCGGTTGGCGACACTCGGGGCCATCTTGGGCAATCCTTAATTGTAAGTATGTGTTGTAAAAATTGGTTAGTATAAGATTTGTTATTTAGTATATATCGTATATGGGTCTGATATTGCGGGTCATTACCATGGTCGGTACGAGTCGAGGAGGAAAAATCGGGATCTCAATTATCGCGTCGCGATACCCATCGGGACATCTAACACGCACACTGTCAATTGACGGCCCTTGGCAGGTTGACGGTGCTCGACAGAACGATGGGAGCGGGGTTTCCGAAATTCGGAGGTCCAGGCGAGCCGTGGAGCTCATTGTCCAGGATACTCCGAGTGTCGCCGGTACTGCGGATAATCGCTCTTCTCCCGTGGCCGCCGATGCCCTGCTCTCGTCCCGTGGTTGGATTGCCACTGATTTGGTGAGCACACCTCCGACGTGGTTCAGTAAAGATTCGTTTCCGCTACAAATTTTAACTAATGGTGACTTGTATCCTCCTCGACACGCGACCCCTCGTCCGCCATGTTTCGACCGCGTGCGCCGGAAACATCGAAATTAGAAAATCGGTGATTTCGTCGCGGTGAGCTCTCGTGCGATATATGTGTGTCCCGTGAGCGTGATCCCGAGGCTTTTGAATATAAATCGTCGCTCCCAGAGCCGGAATTGGCGGGCCGTGGACCGAGCGGAGTCCGAGCGGGCGTTGTGCCCTGGAGGGCTGGCGTTGCCGCCCGTCCCGTGGAACTCTGAGGTTCCCGTCTTAAAGTAGCGTGCCGGCGGGATCCAGAAGTCCGATGTCTTGTGTACCGTATGTAGTGTCTCCGAATTGTGATCGCGAGAGCGCGAATGAAGAACTACCGTGCCGTCTCACTAACAATTTGGTTATCGTGTCCTTTCTTTTTACGGTCCGTTCTCCCAGTACCCTTGGCGTTGTAGGGACCTCGAACCCCCCGCCTCTACCGTGCCGCGGAAAGTCGCGAGGACTTCCACGGGGCTGAGTAGCCGGTAGCCGGGTCGTTCTCCGTCCCGCGGCGTCGGTCTTACCCTTGCCGGGAATTCGCGGGCCGCGGCGCGCTTCTTGCGCCTGGCGCCCTCATAGAAATAAAAACGGCCCTGCGGCTGTCGGGCGAACTCTCTCCGGCCGACCTCGCGGAGAGGCGATCCACCTACGGACTCCGATCCTTTCCCCCGTTTGCCAGCGCGCCTCCAATTTTAGGAAAACGCGTTGCAATATATATATTGCAACGCGCCTAGCCTATCTCCCGGGGCGCGCTGGCAAACGGGGGAACGGATCGGGGCCCGTAGATGGATCGGCCCTCCGCGAGGTCGGCCGGCGGAGGTTAGCCCAAGGTCCGCAGGGCCACATATTTCTTTGATAGGGCATCAGGCGCGAGAAGCGCGCCGCGGCCCGCGGTTTCCCGGCCAAGCTAGGCAGACGTCGCGGGGCGAGAAACGGCCCCTGATCGCCGGCTACTCAGCCCCGCGGAAGTCCTTGCGACTTTCCGCGGCACGGTTGAGGCGGGGGGTTCGAGGTCCACGGAACTTTAAAAGAGGCCGTGTAACAGGCCGAAAGAGAAGGGGTGAACCAAAAATAAAACAACGGAAGTTCCGGATACGCAAGGCGGTAGTAATTTTATTCCCCGTGTCTCACAAGGGCGGGATTACTCAAACACAATCGGACGACGATTTCGGGATCCCGCTGGCCTAATACGAAATAACGGGAGCCACCAGGCTCCACGGGACGGGCGGCTATGCCTACCTCCCAGGGCACAACGCCCTATTTGACTTCGCTCGATCCTAGGCCTGTCAACTCGACTCTGGGAGCAGCGAGAATTTCGGGATCATCCGCGGAAATACTTTTCTATACGTCGCGGAATCGCCTATTTCCATCGCCGCGGGATCACTTCACGGGACACTTTGACACGTACGAGACACACAGGAGCTCGCCGATTCGCAACGCGGGAAATCGCCTATCAGCGCATCCGGCGCACGCGGTCGGACACCATTATGGAACGGCCGAGAGGTACGCGCCGAGGAGGGTCACAAGATCTCTAAATTTCTGACGAAACGGGAACGGACTCTACTAAAATCCCTTGTGGGTTTGCTCACCCTCGAATATCCCAAGCAGCTGACGGTAATCTTCTGTTGGGCGGCAGCGGTAGAGGGCTCGGCTCGTGGGTGCACGTGTACCGTTGGCGCTCGGAGCATCCAGGACAATGAGAGCCCGAGCGCCGGCTGAACCGCCCGAAATTCGGAAACGCCCTACTAGATTCTTCCCGCGTACGCGAGACCATTCGGCGCTAGATGATTAAGGTGATGTGAAAGGCGATAAGCAACTCCGAATCCGGCCCCTGGGTCTGGGATGGTGTCGATAAAAAAGGGGCCCTAATAAATGCAGCGCCGTCTGCATAGGCTGCGGCTACTAAGATATGCCGTCGGTAACGCCGCCACACTTGTATGGTAACGAATTACCCTAGACGTTACCGACAGTATAACTCGTAGTGGCGATAGTCTCTTTCTTTTTTCAGAGCTGCACGTAATCTGATGGAGTGAATTCTAATGAAATCCTGGCAGAATGTTTAGGGCCATGTATACGATAAGGATTTCATACAGCTTTTCATGAACTTTTAAATTATACGATTACGTATTCACTCATGCAGAAGTATGAAATGACTTTAAACAAAGTTCCGTTATTCAGCGGCGCATGCTTCTGTATAAACAAGACTGCAAAAATGACATGGAAAATGAATTTTCAATACTTGTTACAAAACTTGAACAATAATATATAATTATTACTTTTATTAACAATACATTAAACAATTTTTCTTCCCGCGTACACAAATAATTCTACCTTCGATCTTGAAAAAAGCTGTTAATTACTTAGTCAGATTTATCTGGTATTACATTGTTATTAAAAAAACATTGTTTATCATTAGAACGTCACGGAATGATGTGTATTTGTAGCAATAAAACGGTTATTCGCTAGGATGCATTTAGAAAAAGCTGAGTTCTCATGTCGACATTTATCAAACGGAACATAAGTTAATCAAACTTGCAATAAATAATACACAACTTTTTTAATCAAACGTTAGAACTGAAAGTAGTCGTTTGAGTAAGTGGCAACTTTTATCAAATACAAAAGTAAAATTTTTAATTTATGCATGCAAAACGGAAGAAACATTGTTTACAAGATTATTGGCATCAATAATAAATCTCTTCAAAAAACACCTATGGTGTAAAAAAAACTTTGCCAAATACATTTTTATTTCCGACTTCAAATACAAAAATAGCTCAACAATGGAAATCAATTATCTTTGCCAAATACAATAGTACTTTCATACTATTAAAACTTTAATCAGTTATTTTTCCCAAATGTCATAGTATATTTTCCCCCACAGAATACAAGTACATCCATTCCAAAAACTTTGTTTTGCCTCGGAATAATGTCTGGGAAAATGTTCAGTTTTCTACTTCATCTNGGTTTCGGACTGCCGTCCCTGCTCGCTTCGGGACGGCTTTGGACTTCCATGTCCCTTTTGTTTCGGAACACGTGGATCGCACGTTTCCCGACGTAGCCTTCGAAGGAAATCTTCGGTTTCCTTCGAAGGTTACGTCGGGAAACAATAAAAGAGAAAGTTCCTTCGAAGGAAATCTTCGGTTTCCTTCGAAGGCTACGTCGGGAAACAATAAAAGAGAAAGTTCCTTCGAAGGAAATCTTCGGTTTCCTTCGAAGGAACTTTCTCTTTTATTGTTTTATGGTCTGCCAGGCGCATCCTGGCAGACCCTTTCAAAACTTTCCTTAAAACTACCTAAAAATAACTTAGGGCTACTTTCCGTTACTACAAATATGTTCTTTACCTTACGATAATTATCGGATACTTCGTTTGATGTCAAAAAATACATTTGACAAATTGTTGCAATATTCTCGTTCCGCTTTTTCATTATGGTAGGAAAACGTGCGATTTAGACTTTAAATATTTTTAAAACGTTTATATTGTATTCGGCAAATAATAATTAAAAATTACTTATAATAAAATGAAACGAAATGTTTTGCATAACTATAAGAAAAATAGTGTGAAAGCACGTGAAGCGAATATTATAAATATAATATTCAAACGTAAATGTTTTACAAATATTTCAAATGCCTGCTAAATATTTACAAAATGTACGATGTTCCTTAAATATATAGAAAATTGAAGACGAATATTATGTGCTACTAGAGGAAGCTTTTTTTGCATTGAAAATGCGCCTTTGTCGACCTTCCCTTATGCTTCGATTCACACTGCAATGCGCACAGTTTGTCAACTTTTTTATATATTAGACAAATAGAACTCTTACAGTGAAGAATGAGAAGCATTTCGACATTTGCATTTCGTTGGGTTATTTCGATTCAAAAAGTCGAGTGTGTTAGTTTCGTACATATATATATAAATGTCGGTACAACATGCAAATTGTACGACTGTTCATACGGACTTTGTTATTTCTAAAGTCGTATGTTTCATTTCTAAGGCGATTTAGAAACAAGTGAAGCTTTCTTTGCATTGAAAGTGCGTCTTTCGTTATTTGCTTCTCGTCGGGTTATTTTGATTTGAAAAGCCGAGTATGTTAGTTTTGTATATATACATATATAGATGTCGATACAAACATGCAAATTGTACGACTGTTCATACGGACTTTGTTATTTCGAAAGTCGTATGTTTTATTTCTAAGGCGATTTAGAAGCAAGTGAAGCTTTCTTTGCATTAAAATTACGCCTTTCGTTATTTGCTTTTCGTCAGGTTATTTTGATTTGAAAAGCCGGTTCGATCTAGTTGAAGGAAAAATAATTTTTGGGGCGCAAAAATGCAATTCGATGTGATCCATCTAGAAACATTTAAAGTCCAGTAGCACAATGCTCGGTTATCTTTGCTTAGGCAGGGCCCGGGAGGAGCTGGCTCGGCGCGAGACGGACTCGTCGCACCGGAGGCGTCCGAATGCTTCCGACGCCCCGCGAACGTAGGTGCAAATGCCCTACATTCGATGGAACCCGATGACTGATGAACATGGGAGGGGATTTCCTCGAAACCTCGATTTTTTCTCCATTTTTTGCAGCCGTGAACAAAAATTCGAAAAATTTGCATTTTTGAAAATTTTTGATTTACACGGATGTGCGAACCATACGAGGGGCAGGTTGGTCGTTTCCAGCAAATCCGGTTCGATCTAGTTGAAGGAAAAATAATTTTTGGGACGCAAAGGTACTGGTAGATGTGATCCAGTCGGAAGCATTTCGGGTTCGAGCGCCTCGCTAATCAGCTGTTTGAGCATTTGATTCAGTCTCGGACCGGGCCGGCTCCCTCCGCGCCCCGCGTAAACAAAGATAAAAGGACATTGTGCCACTTGGACTCTAAATGCTTCCAGATGGATCACATCGAATCGCATTTTTACGCCCCAAAAATTAATTTTCCGTCAACTGGATCGAGCCGGATCTGCTGGAAACGACCAACCCGCCCCTCGTACGGTTCGCACATCCGTGTAACTCGAAAATTTGCAAAAATGCAAATTATTCGAATTTTTGTTCACGGCTGCAAAAAATGGAGAAAAAATCGAGGTTTCAAGGAAACCCGTTCCCATGTTCGTCAGCCATCGGGTCCCATCGAATGTAGGGCATTTGCACCTACGTTCGCGGGGCGTCGGAAGCATTCGGACGCCTCCGGTGCGACGAGTCCGTCTCGCGCCGGGCCGGCTCCCCCCGCGGCCCCCGGGCCCGGCGTAAACAAAGATACACGAGCATTGTGCCGCTTCGTCTCCGGAGCCGCCACGGATAGTACCGATCTGTCACTGTAAGATGGCTCCACACGTACTTGGGATTCCATCTTACCGACAAATTGGGCCCCAAGGTAGCACTTTTTCTGCGGCGCCATCTGGCACAATTATCGGCAACTAATTTTTTACCCTAAGAGCAATTACAGAGCACGTGTTATCCACGAAACAAGCGTGCGTTCTTCAGAAATCGTTTATAAAAGTATTCTCAATATTTTCCCACCGGACTCTGTAAAATTATACGACTATGTTGTTCTAAATTGTCCAGACTCGGTCCTGAAACTCTTCATTTTTGATTCTATGCCTTCAAAAGGCGTGAAAATATCGAAAATATGCGACGTTGGTTCTAGTCCATGATAAGTTAATACATTTTTCTTATGAGAAATGAAATTTCGCGAGTTTCAGGACCATCATTAGGGTCTCCGTATTCATGTACTGAAATTTGAAACGATTCGGTTCACCCAGTTCGGAGAAAACTTTTGTAAACGATTTGACCCCTCAGAGACGCCTTTCACATCCCCTTAAGGAGGAGAAATTGTTTACACCACACCACCCTCGAGAAGGGCCCGTGGGAGGGAGACGGTCTAGGACTAAGGGGGCCCATATCAGTTCGACCCAAGACGGCGCAAAGTATGGAGCTGAACCCCGCGCAGACCCGTTTTGATATCGACGACATCCGAGCGCTGGCGAGGATGATAGACGCAGAAATCGAAGGCGTGCTGGTCGACCAGCTGGAGGTCCACCGATGCCTAATAACATATCGCCGGACACTACGGCAAATATTGGAAGCATTTCGGCCCCCGCAAACACTCCCGATGTTCGGGCAGGCGTTTACGGGAGACGCGACATATATGCAGCCCGCGGCAGCGGGCGAGCCGCCAACGTACGACAACCCACGCGCCAGTGCTTTCCGGGGATCACCGGACGGAGCAACAGCTGGCGCGGGGCAAATGATGGGCGACCCAAGGCAACCGCACCGGAGGAAGGGAGGAAAGCCCAGGATGGGAGCCTCACCGCAATCACCCGGGGCGGGGAACCCGAGAAGAAGATCAAGACGTGACGAGGTAAGCGCAGTGGCGCGAGTGCGTGAATGGTGGGAAACACCGCCGTCCGCTTTTATTGAAATTCGCGCTAAGGCCACACCTTCTCGCAAATTTGAGGGGGTGATGCGACCGGCGCTGGACCAGGAGAAGCAGTCCACTGGGCAATTCCTGGCCGCCATGTTCCGCGAACACAGGGGACGCCCGGCCGAGGTTGACGCCAGGACCAGGACAGAGGCTGACCCCCTGGGGCTACTTCTGGATGAGGCCCAGGGGCTTTCGGAGTAAAAGAAGAGAAGAACGAGAGAAAAAATATGTTACCAATTTTAATTTTATGAAGAGTTCATTTTTTAATAAAATATATTGTAGCGGGTCAGGTGGCGAATGCGAGCCCCTGTGCAGAGAGGATTATTTCGGGAACCGTTCGGGCATGCGCGGCGACCTAGGAAAGAGAGTAGGGAGGCCGCGAGTGGGTATCGCGATTTCGCGATTGCGGAGCGCTGAAAAAGAGCTCTCTTGGATTTCCGACGCGATACCGATCGGTACGATCGCGCACGAGCAATTGGATGTTTATGCGAAAAGATAAGTATTTTCTTCCAGGTACCTTCTCCAACGAGTCGGACATGCCGTCCCCTATCGTATCCTTCACCTCCAACAATTCCTCCTTTTAAAAATTCCCTATCCGCTCCCTTTCTCGGTCTTGGACTTCCCCGACTTTCGAGCCCCCTTTTTCTCCCAAAAACTATACGTTTTTCTAGCCGATCTCCGAGGCTAACAAGGAAACATTCCCAAGTGTCCGCCTCCGATCTTATTGAGTTTCATATAAGTTGAAGAACACAAAAATCTAAGAGACACGTGTTTTTTTATATCTGCAATGGTCCACATTTAAGGGGTGAAACAACCCCCCAAAGTTTAGCGAAAAATCGGTTTTTTAAATAGTTTTGGCAGGAGCAGTGGAGGGATTTCGACAAAACTTTGCATAAACGTATTCTGTATAAGGACGGTGACAACACAATATTGTTCAGCAATGTTGCACCCCCTCAAGGGGGTGAACTACCCTTCAGGTGACATTTTTTTGTAATATCCATTAAACAAGCACTCCTACTTAAGTTCCAATTACGCGATGTGATTGCTCGCAAAAAATTAAGAAATACGTGTTTTTTTGCTTTTTGCCAATAAACATTTACACATCGGTTGTAAACAATGAATGTAGGTGGTATTAGGGTATATCCTGTAATGGGGGAATTAGGAAGGACGGGGAAGGGGAGACTGAGACCCGGAATTTCTAATCGATATCTATATTTCCAAGACTATTCTACGAAATTACTTAATCCAACCCGCTTACCGTAACTACGCTTAATCCGAATCTATAACCCTACGCTACGACTTAAACTACTTACGGCTAAACGGCGTGCTGACGACGGGGCCTAATGGCGGGCGGCGGGCGCCTCGTGGCAACGGGCCGGCGGGATGGCTTGGCCTTCTCGAGACCGAAGGCAGGTGGGCAGCTGGGAGGCGGCCAGGCGGTGGCGGGTGAACGGCGACCGGTCGGCGGTCGGAGAAACGGCCTGGGTGGCTGAGGTTCGAGGCTCTCAGGCGTAATCGCTAGTCGGGGCACACACACGTGGTCTCTCTCGGGTCGGGCGGAAGAGTGCTCGGCGGGCCTCGTCCCGCCGGGCCTTCGGCGAGCTTCGGGCCGGCTCGGTGGGGCTCGGGCGCGCCGGCGCGGTGTCTTGGGCCGCGCGCCTAGCGCGGCGGCTCAGGGCCTGAGGGCGCCACTGGCCCGGTGGCGCGGGGTTTGAACCCCGTGACGGCTTGCCCGTCACAATCCCGATTACCTTTATTAGGTTATATCGTGACCAATTCATCGTACATAAGTCGTGTCAACGTGGTAATTCTTCAAAATGTCATTGATTTTCATAACATGCAATTATTTATAAATAAATTAAAAAATAGTTTCAGAGGC
>NW_019394956.1:0-26207 GCF_000612105.2 Orussus abietinus | reverse complement strand
AAATTAAAACTACGAATCGTTTGTATAATATAATAATATCAATATAAGAAAAGTATCGATGCCAGTACCGCAACTGGAAAGTATTGATGTTAAAACAGGTATCGAAAGGAAACTATTAATTATTTGTAACGTAGACATGAGGAAAGTATCAAGTTATCAGCACACAGAGCTGGAAGCGATAACGTTGAAACTAGTATCAATATATTTGTTATAATTCATTTTTAGTATTCTTTCGATACCAGTTTTAATATTAAATCTTTTACTTCTACAGTATTATTAAATTTTCTTGTGATACCGATTTTAACATTAACACTTTCAGCTTGGTGTACTAGTAATACAAGGAAAGTATTGAGTTACAAGTACACCAAACTGAAAGTGTTAATGTTAAAACTGGTATCAAAAGAAACTTGAAACTGGTGTCGAAAGAAACTACAAATTATTATAATACGGATAGAATAAAAGTGTCGAGTTACTAATGCACCAAACGGAAAGTGTTAATGTTAAAACTGGTATCGGAAGAAAATTGAATTATTATATATAATGTAAAGGTAAAAGAGGAGTCGAGATATAATCTAATATCATTTGGTATCAGTTTGGAAGGATCGATACCAGAAATCACTAATGGAAATGTGTTGATCGATGGGAAAACTATGAAAGGATGATACCAGTATTAATAAAAAGTTATGATTAAACTGCATATTATCTAATTTAATATCGGTACAAGCAAGGTATCAGTGTGGAAGGATCGATACCAGAACGAAATATTTATAAACTAAAAATGTCATCAATGTCTAACCTGAAAAAATATAATGTTATCGATCTCAATAATTCGAAAAGCATCCATTTGTCATTATATATAGGAAACAGCACGTATATGTTTACCTCAAAGTACAAAGTATCATCAATATTTGCTAACTTTGCGGCCAGAGTCTCACTGAGTGCATTGTGTGCTACATAGAGCACAGCGTTTCAACACGTCGAGGATGAAAACCAATCAGAACTGCAACGAATGTGACCACGAGGTTAAGCGCAATTCTGATTGGTTTTTCATCTTCGACGCGTTGACGCGTCGTACTCGATGTAATCGTCGATCGTTGCAGGACTGAGCGCCGCAGTTCATTATCATTCCGCGAGGGGCGCCATCGAATGTCGTACAAAAAGTCGTATGAGGGTTGACCTATCATGTGAGTGCGAAAATGGTAGTTCGTGACTGGAGGGACGACGATGACGATATGAGGAGTGCCGAAAACATTATCGTGCCATATCTTTACGTACATAGTTGTACGTACATAATTGTAAAAAATTCCTGATTTTTTGCTGAATTTTTTGAGTTGATCGAAAATTGATTTCTTTATCTGTAACAAAGAAGAAATTATATTTTCATTTCCCCCACTCCTGAAATCCTGATCCTTACTGTATATAACTCTGTAGCGCCTTGCTCGAACTCAACGCGCAGGGCGCGTTCCTCGCATCGCTCAACGCTACGAGTTTCTTGCTCAAAAATGTATTTGGCTCGGAACTCTACCGAGTTTCTTGATGGATCAGAGCAAGATCCAAATCCACCCTTAATTGATTTCGCAATTATATTAGTTATATCGATAAATCAGAGCAAGATCTTTATTTACCGACGGCATTATTCAATTGTTTGTAAATATTTATTCATTTACGATTGAACCATTACTAGTCTATGACCGAAATAAGGTCCAAGCCATAGGCTATTTAATTCGAAAACCTTTAATGGGTCAGAGCAAGATCTGAATCCATCTTCGATTGGTTATATAATTCTTCAGTTATATCGATAGGTCGAAGTAACGTTCGGACCTAACGACAATATAACTTACACATTCGTAAATTTTAATGCATTTATGCTTTGAATGTTATTGGCCTACGACCGAAGCAAGATTCAAGTAATAGACACCTCAATTCAACAATGATCAATAGATCAGAATAAAATCTAAATTCATTTTCAATTAATTCCATAATAATTTTAATTCCATCGATGAATCGAAACAAAATCTAAATTCATCTCTGGCATTGTGCAAATATTAGACGATGACCAAAGCAAGATTCAGGTCGTAGTCAATTAATTTATTTTTCCGTAACCAAATTACTAAAATTTCAATCTGATAATTTTGTAGCGAACCCGTTCAATTGGCAGACTCTCGGTGTACAATTAATTCGATACAATTTTCAACATTCTAACGATTACAATGTAAGTAATAAGTCGACATAATTTCATACGATATAATAAGCGATACGAAGACGCAGGAATGTTACGATTTCGTACGAATTCGATTGCCTTCATAATTTTAAATTAATTACTCTTTCAATTGCTCAAAATTTCCTTAGAATCAATTTTACATTATTCAAGAATTTATGCTATCTATAATTTCCCATCGAGACCCACGTTGGGCGCCAATTGAGACCGGACTTTCTTTTTCTCATGCTTTATTATTACAATTTTGATTTTGTCCAGAATATCGAAAGTCCGCTCCCGACGCGGCCTGGGTCAAGGGCTGTCGAAGCTCAAACTTGACCGTAAAAGAGTTAGGCGCCAGTTAATTATAATAAAATTATCAAAAACAATTCCATTTATTTTAATTTACAAAACAATTAATTAGGGTTCAAGTGGGATGACCCAAAAGGGAGGAGATTCCGAATTTCCAAGAACATTGAATAAACTAATTGAGCAGAATATACAGGTACTTACGAAATGAAACGCGTTTCCGAAGGTCCTTCGGAAACCGACTCTCTTGGTTTAATAATACTTGTTCCATATGATCTTCCTACTTAGATTAACTTAATAATTAAATTTACAATTAAAGGCACGCAATTGCCAAAAGTAACGAACGGGTCGAGAGTTAATTTGAGAGTGATTCTCTACGATCGATCGACTCGCTACGTGTTAAGAGGGGGAATCGGTGGCTTCGAGTACCGGACCGCGAGCTCGTAGGCGACACTTAAATCATACTCGACAACCGGCGCCGAATTCAAAATTGACGGTAGATTGTGGTTTCCGTCGCTTTAAGGCCTTAAAAGTGTTTAATATACTATAGGTTTCCGTGGGACCAGTCGCGAGACGTTGAGGCAAAATTTTCTGTTACAACGTNTTCGTGTTTCTGTACTCGGATTTCCATGGCTGACTCCGGTTAATGAAAAAATAGGATTTTTCCCTATTTTAGGGTACGGAAGGTACCTACGTAACAACTGTTACTCCAAGTGACGTAACCTTTCTTTATTAATCTATCGACTTCTTCGTTGATAAATTTACGAATCACCTCACTCCGACGATACGGTTTTTGACGGTAAGGGGTAGGGTTATTTAATTCGATAACGTGTTCGATTAAGTTGGTCTTACTGGTCGACTCGTTATCAAATTTTTTAAATTCGTTATCTAGAAATTCTTGTAGACATCGTGTTTGGTCAACAGTGAGGGCGCGTAGTTCAGATGGTAATATAACAGTGTGGGATAGTGGATAGATGTAATTACTGCCAGCTAAAGTCCACGTTTGCGCAAACGGATCAACGGTTACTTTGAAAGCGATCCAGAAATCCATTTCAAGTATTAAATCTCCTGATAGGTTTGACATGACGCTAAACCATTGTGGTCCAAATACGTCACCCACATCAATAACGAAACTAGTGCCTCCCTGTGTTTTAACTATTGACTTGTCGCCTAATCTAACACCCATTTTAGACGAAGTGTCTGGAGTGATTTCTTTAATTTGATACATTTTAACGCGTTCGTATGCGGCTGCACTTAAGATTGAACGATCGCTACCGCTGTCAATTATTCCCTTGATCTTTTCGCCAAAGATGAAAATTTCTACTGGTATTCTAACCGTTTTTGTTGGTTCTTTTAGATTATTGTCCCCGCGATAATTACGGCGTTGTGTTAGCCGGTGAATAACGCGATGAGGTAAGCACGGAGGCCTCCAATCGCTTAACGAAATGTTATCAAGTCCAGGGGTCTGATGAAAATCATTGACTATAGTTATATCTTCAATTATTTCATCTGTCATTGTTGAGAAATTTACTTGTACTGACTGCAATTTATCCGAATTTTCATCTACCTGGTTGATGTTAATTTTGATTACAGACTGAACTTCTTCATCAGACATTTCATCTTGACTGGTAATGTCAATAATATTCAGCTTCACACCCTGTTCCGGTTGAGCTTTAAAATGGCTTGATTCGTTAACGCTCGGTCTATCTAAGTTTTTCGGTTGTTCTATATTGTCTCGGGTTTCTTTTATTATTTTGTTATCTATTTTATTTACCTCTGGGCCCTGAGATACAACAACTTAAGGTTGGGTTATTGTGGGCTTATGACGTTTCCCGGAGTATTAGAACAATTTATTGTTTCATGACCTATTTTCCGACAGTTATAACAGTCCGTCTGACGTTCGGCGGTACAGTAACGAGCAGAATGGCCCAGTTGACCGCAGTTTACGCAAAATAATGTGCTCGGATTGAACGGAGATTTACTGTGATTTCTTGACTGATCCTTAGAAATGCTAGGTCTTTTATTTTGAGCGGCGTTGTCAAAACGTTCTAGATTCTTCTCAAGTCGTTGCCTTACTAAGGTTTTAGAATGGGGAGAACTTACATTTTTCTTTAGACTACTCGACTTATTTTGCATGGCTTGTAAGTTAGGAACTTGTTCACCACGATTTTCTTCAACTTCCAAATCATCTTCGATTATTTCAGTTTCAGAAGCTGATGTAGTGTCGTCATTGGTTCGTTTTTGTACACACCTTAATTCGGATATTCGACTTGATTTGATTCTAGCGTTATGAGTGGAATACGATCTTTGATACAAATAATTTCGTTCATTAGCATAATGAAGGAATTCTGTATAATTAGTATGGTTTAAGTTCAATATTTCCGAAGTCAAACGCGGATTAAATTTCGATAGGATTTCTTTTAGTTGATCTCTAAATTTTGGTGGAGACTGCATACGTTCGTAAATATACCGTGCACGACACGCAAATTCCGCTAGGGTTTCATGTTTGTCCACCTTTAGGTCACGAATTTCATATAAGAAATCGATATCAATTTATTCAACCGCCCATTCATGTCGGAAAGATCGAACGTATTCCTTCCAAGTTTTCCAAGATTTTCGGTTTATTAAATACCACTTCCCATACAAAATCCCCGAAAAAATACCAAAATCCCCTCTCCTGGCTCTAAGGGTATCGTTTGATTCAAAATTATTGACGAACTACTTTGGGTCTGAGATCGAGTAAGATCGATGTCTCTTGTCTGATTTTTATTAGATTTCCGTTTAGGTGGTGAGAAGAACATAGTCGTCATTTCAAACTATGCAGCTATATACCAATGCTTATTCCGACAATTCTGTTATTAACTAACAATTTTCTTAACCTAAATTGGGATATGTCTTTGACAAAGTAAATTTATTGACTCTAGTTTACTTGACTTACAACTAAGGCAAAACTCAGGCTATTCAGTCAATTATCTCCGAATATTTCTATTACTAATTCTGCTTCTGGACGACTGTCGCAAAATTCCAGTCACCCAGTTATTAACATAATCTTCAGCAATTAATAATTGCCTCAAATAACAAATTAACTCTTATTCATCTATAATTGGAGCAAGATCCAAATCATAAACAATGAATTCAAAATGTTGAATAGATCAGAGCAAGATCTGAATCTATCTTTCATTCAATTCAATTATTTAATTATTTCAGTTGTCGATTTCGTTTTGAACGACCGAAGCAAGATTCTAATCGTCCAAGAAACACTATAGTTTCGACATGCAATATTTGCCTCAAGCAAAAGCTAAATTTTATTTGCCTGTGATCGAAGCAAGATTCAAATCACAAACAATTAAATTCAATATCAACAATGGATTAAAGTATAGTCAAAGTCCATCGTCAATAGGTTTCATTCTTGGATAACCGAAGCAAGAATCTAGTCATCCATATTTATCTCAATTTTGGCAATCAATACTTGCCCAAAATAATAATTTAATCATTATCTGTTTATGATCGAAGCCAGATTCGGATCGCAACAGTTCAATTCGAAATAATCAATCTCTTCAAAAAACACCTACGGTGTAAAAAAAACTTTGCCAAATACATTTTTATTTCCGACTTCAATTACAAAAATAGCTCAACAATGGAAATCAATTATCTTTGCCAAATACAATAGTACTTTCATACTATTAAAACTCATATCAGTTATTTTTCCCAAATGTCATAGTATATTTTGCCCCCACATAATACAAGTACATCTATTCCAAAAAATTTGTTTTGCCTCGGAATAATGTCTGGGAAAATGTTCAGTTTTCTACTTCATCTAATAAAATAAAAAAATATATAAACTAAATCTAACCATATAAATAAAATTAGAAACTCAATTTGAAAACANGTAGTAAACAAAATAAATAAATAGTAAGTAATAAAAAATATATAAATAGTAAGAAACAGTGAAAATCGCATTTTTACACAACGAAACATGAAGATGCGTATAAATAGTAATTGACTACATAAAGCATTTCACTTTCAGAAACAAGCTCCTTTCATTCAACTTATTTCTATAGCCATGTCGTGAGTTTCACTTCAACAAAATTCCAGCTTCAAATAGTTTGAGTTATACTTATTAACAATTTTTTGTTATACAATATATATTCTGTTCATCTTGTTCTTTAGCTTGAACTTGCAATCCTTAAAATTAGTATAATTAAATAGAAAAGGAAATGCAAATGATACTGAATTTCCTTTTGACCGGCTTTTTTAATAGAACTTTTTACAATTGTTTATAAATCATGCAAACCTGAATTCCTTGGGTACAAACGTTGCAAACTCCGACTCCAGGTATATTGACGTCACTTCTCGACTTGGTCAAAAGATTTCGTTCCTCCCACATAAAATTTTCTACTGCGATGAAGCAGGAAAGGGTAAGAAAATGTTAGTCTGCCTTCTTTGGAAAAGGAGAATTAATTATCATATCAGGTACAAAAAGGCATACCGCTTGAGTAGTCGGACTCGTCGTTCTGCCAGTCCATTAGATCATGTTAGTAGAAGATTACTAAAAAATTGTCCGATTTGTCAAAACTCGCTGACGGTTTTGAGAGTCAGCTGCACGGACAACTTCGTAACGCTCTATACTGTCTATTGTTTTTTCACGGCGATACGGTATTCCTATTTTTCTCTTTTGTAACGTGTCTATCGATACACTGTTAAAAGTAGTTGTTCAAAATATACTATACATGCAGTTGTAATGTAGTGCTCATCTATACTATATTTCAAACGAAATACAGGACTGTATGTTGTATTTCTCAAGGTACACTGTTAAGAATTGTTGTTCGAAATATACTGTACATATACATGTAGTTGAAATGCAATATACATATATACTATATTTCAAACGAAATACAGGACGATATGACATACTTTTCAAGGTACACTGTTAAAAATAGTTGTTCAAAGTATACTGTATGTGTAGTTGAAATGTAGTATTCATCCATAATATATTTCAAACGAAATACAAGATAATATGATGTATTTTTCAAAGTACACTGTTAAAGATAGTTGTTCCAAGTATACTATATGTGTAGTTGAAATGCAGTATACATCCATAATATATTTCAAACGAAATACAAGATAATATGATGTATTTTTAAAGGTTCACTGTTAAAAATAGTAGTTCGAAGTATACTGTAGGTGCAATTGAAATGTAGTATTCATCAATACTATATTTCAAACTAAATACAGGACGATATGATGTATTTTTAAAGGTACACTGTTAAAAATAGTTGTTCGAAGTATACTGTATGTGTAGTTGAAATTTAGTATTCGTCCATACTATATTTCAAACTAAATACAGGACGATATGATGTATTTTTCAAGGTACACTGTTAAAAATAGTTGTTCGACGTATACTATATGTGTAGTTGAAATGTAGTATTCATCCATACTATATTTCAAACGAAATACAGGACGATTGGTTGTATTTTTCAAGGTACAACCGACCAAACATACTATGTTACAGTTACTTAACACTGGAATAACATGATATGTAACGAATGTTATTCAAAAAATACATTAATATCATATAACGTCGGATTATCGTCGTTCGGTAACACTGTTATAAACTTGTAAGCATTGCAGTTATATAATATTAACATAACATATAACGTATTACCGACATGTTATGTATACGTTACATTATCCGTTTTATAACCGTGTTATATAGCTGCGAAGGGAATAGTAATACAAATCTTACTTATATGTTAAATGTATGTTACATTATATGTTACAAACATTATGTAATGGTTGTATTATTGTTACGTTACCGTGTTTGGTGGGAATATTTCCAAATTTTCTTTGTATTTTAATATTACCACAGTTTCCGTGAACGTTTTCGTTCATGCTATTTAATTTCAATTTGTTGTTAAAATCACCGCTCGTTATCATTGGTATTTCATCTTAATTTGCGTTCGAGCTTTGAGGATATGAGTATACAAATTTCAGAGGGCATGTATACTAAATTTCGAAACCTTTTGTGTACTTATTGCTGATTACGTATACGTCCGCAATTATTATAATTCAGTGAAAAAACAAACGTGACACACTTATTAACATTTGTACCAATTTCTTATCGTTTCATTGAGAATTTGGAATACTTTTGTTCTAGTTCTCCTGTAAAAAGTCGTCTTTTTTTAAGTATAGTATTCATTTGGCCTATTTTCGTTTCGAGTGCTACTATTTCTGGTTTTAGTGTACATTTTGTATTGGAAAGTGTTCAAAATGTCGAAATATTTTGAACAATGTATACAAACATTGCGTGCATTGTAACATACGAGTTTGTAACATCGGAAGAAGTTCTTGAAAACATTAACGCCTGCATAATTATTACAATACGTGAGCTAACGAAAACAAATATTTTATGCGGATATACGTTATCAACGCGTTGCCATGTCTGTACTAATTAACACTAGGTTTACGGGCGTATTTTATATACCTGTTTCTACGTCAAATTGTTTTTTGTTTTTTTTTTAACACTAGGTTTACGGGCGTTTTTTATATACCTGTTTCTACGAGCACCCGTCAAATTGACGGGTAAACGAAAACCCGGATTTTCTTTAAAAAATCGATTTATTCAAATTAAGTCTGAATTAGACAACACTAGGCTTTACGTTTAAATAAATGATTAATAAGTAAAAAGTGCTTTTTTAAAAATTATTACGGAAATGATTGGAATGCTCGTCCTCCCATTCTCGGAGTCAGAACTAGAAAGAATACGCATCCTTTTCTTGCTACGGCACCCTTTCAAGAAGTTTTCCTCTTCACTATCCGAAGATCCTTCTATCTCTCCACTTTCGATGCAAACTTTCACTCTCATCTTCGCCATACACTCACTGCAACGAAGCAAATATATATGGATTGTTTATGAAATTAACTAGTCCGTCAATTTGACGGGTTTCGTAGAGATAGGTATACTACATACAGATTTTAATAATTAGAAGGCTTAGGAGAAAATAATCGTGTGTACAAATTCTTTGGATGAAATGATTAATTTACGATACTAAAATGGTTAAAATTAATGCTATGGTTTTTTCGGTATTTCTTTTTGAAGTTTGAATTCCGTCAAATTGACGGGCCCCGTAAACCTAGTGTTAATGACAAAAAATAAACCTTGCGGATAGTATAAAGATTCGAGCTTGGGTATATTCTTAGGCCCTGCTAAAATATTACTTTTTGCAAAATTCTGCACACGTATTTACATGTTCTGTATTTGTAGGGTAATTTCGTAAAAAAAACTGTTCACGTTAGAAGAGCTTTTCCCATCTCGCAAACCCGAAGAAAAGCTTCATCCTTGGGTAGAATGGCGAAGAAATGAAATCGAGCATCACCATAAGATAAAAATGCACGGACTGCTAGAGGGTAATGGATTGCATTAGGTAACATCTCGGTGTCAAGTAATAAAGTAAGTCAGCCAGTCAGCCTGCATCGGCCGATCGGCATTCATGTGGCATACTTATGCTCTTAATATCTATCGCATTTCATTTTAGTTTACTTTCCCCTCGACGCCATAACGATCCGCGCTCTTCTCGACCTTCTGCACATTTATTTACATATTTTCCATCCAGAAGGTAATTCCTTAAAAGTGTATCTCCGTGTCAGTGGACCATCCCGAGCCATCTTCTGGACCTTTCGGAATACCTGTCGGGTTAACTCGAATGGAAGTTATCCTCGTTCCTGCCGACTGCTCAGGAACTAAATAGCGTATCAGCACGGAATAAAGAACCTCGAACTGTTAAGGTGAAGTGAAACCCCGTTCAAATCAGTCGATTTGAATGCAACACTTTTTTTTAAGGGTATTAGACCAAATTGTCCGAAAGTTTGATACATCACTCCTGATCATCTAAGAATTGTCCTGACACATTTAAAATTTGGATTTTTAGAAAAAATTTTTTAACTCAGCCCAGACCAGAACCAAAAAGGCGTCGAACTCTCATATTTCGATCAATACACAATTATCGAAGGCTCCGATATGAGAAACGAAACGGTCAGGACAATTTTACGACAATTTAGAATACTCTGGTAATCGATAAACCCGCATTTGAGCGGGATAGGGGCAAAAAAAGTGTTTTATGCGTTTCTATGCTAAAACGATGGAAATACGGGGTCTCGGAGTGAAAATTTAATTGACCTGGAAATCACAGGTGGCGCAGGGTGTGCCTCCGCAGCCAATTAGGGCCCCAGAAAGCATGCATTCAGAGGATTTCTGGAGTTTTACTTTGATTTCTTGATATTTATTGTACGGAAACGACATGTGGAGTATGCCATCTGGTACAATATCCAATATAATTCGATACAGCTGTCAATATAAAAACGAACGTCGGCAACGGAGGCATTTAGAAAAAACTTCTTTATCGACGTCGATCAAGTTCCTCGACGTGTTTCACTTCACCTTAACCCATTCGCGACCGGCAAATTTTTTCCGTTTCAAATACTGAGTACCGGCGGAAATAATGAAATTCTGAAACTGGTTGCCGTAGACTTGTATCGTGTATCGTTATGGACGTGATTCACGTCAGCGGCAATCAGGAATAGAACTTGAAAAGACGTGAATTCACGTCAGCGGTTGCGAATGTGTTAATACATGCCGCATTAAATTTCTATTTACTTCCTCCTTAATTCTACGATAGTCTGTACATTGATTGAACCATCTTGCGTCTTCCCCTGGGCTTTACATCGGATGAACTCGAATGGAAGTTATCCTCGTTCCTGGCGACCGCGGAGGAACGAAATAGCGCATCACCACAAGATAAAGAACCGCGAACTGTTATAGAGTAACAGGTACGTTAGGTAATACCGTAGCATCGCACAGTAACAAGGCCCAACGCTCTCCAATCGGCCAATAGGTATTCGTATGTCACATTATTCTCTTAACCCATTCGCGACCGGCAAATTTTGTCCGTTTCAAGTACTGAATACCGGCGAAAATAATGAAATTCTTAAACTGGTTGCCGCAAACTTGTATCGTGTATCGTTATGGACGTGATTCACGTCAGCGGTAACCAGGAATAGAATTTAAAATGACGTGAATTCACGTCAGCGGCAACCAGGAATAGAATTTAAAATGACGTGAATTCACGTCATCGGCAACCAGGAATAGAATTTAAAATGACGTGAATTCACGTCAGCGGCAACCAGGAATAGAACTTGCAAAGACGTGAATTCACGTCAGCGGTCGCGAATGTGTTAATACATGCCGCATTAAATTTCTATTTACTTCCTCCTGAATTCTACAATAGTCTGAACATTGATTGAACCATCTTGCGTCTTCCCCTGGACTTTACATCGGATGAACTCGAATGGAAGTTATCCTCGTTCCTGGCGACCGCGGAGGAACGAAATAGCGCATCACCACAAGATAAAGAACCGCGAACTGTTATAGAGTAACAGGTACGTTAGGTAATACCGTAGCATCGCACAATAACAAGGCCCAACGCTCTCCAATCGTCCAATAGGTATTCGTATGCCACATTATTCTCTTAATACATTCGCGACCGGAAATTTTGTCCGTTTCAAATACTGAGTACTGGCGAAAATAATTAAATTCTTAAACTGGTTGCCGCAAACTTGTATCGTGTATCGTTATGAACGTGAATTCACGTTAGTGGCAACCAGGAATAGAACTTGAAAAGACGTGAATTCACGTCAGCGGTCGCGAATGTGTTAATACATGCCGCATTAAATTTCTATTTACTTCCTTCTTAATTCTACAATTGTCTGAACATTGATTGAACCATCTTGCGTCTTCCCCTGGACTTTACATCGGATGAACTCGAATGGAAGTTATCCTCGTTCCTGGCGACCGCGGAGGAACGAAATAGCGCATCACCACAAGATAAAGAACCGCGAACTGTTATAGAGTAACAGGTACGTTAGGTAATACCGTAGCATCGCACAGTAACAAGGCCCAACGCTCTCCAATCGGCCAATAGGTATTCGTATGCCATATTATTCTCTTAACACATTCGCGACTGGCAAATTTTGTCCGTTTCAAATACTGAATACCGGCGAAAATAATAAAATTCTTAAACTGGTTGCCGCAAACTTGTATCGTGTATCGTTATGGACGCAATTCACGTCAGCGACAACCAGGAATAGAACTTGAAAAGACGTCAGCGGTCGCCAATGTGTTAATACATGCCGCATTAAATTTCTATTTACTTCCTCCTTAATTCTACAATAGTCTGCACGCTGATTTATGCGTTCTCCATTCATAAGATAATTCCGGGAATGTGCAGCTTCGTTCCGGAAGACCGTCTGGCGAACTCGAATGAAAGTTATCCCCGTTTCGAGCAACTGCAAAGGAACGAAATAACGTATCAGAAGAAGAGAGAAAACCATGAGATGTGATGTAGAGTAACAAGTACGTTAGGTAAGGCCGGAACATCTTGCAGAAACGTGATCCAAGATATCTTCGCCCGCGTCGGCTGATTGGCATTCATGCGTTATATCCTGCGTCTAAGATTTACCATATTTAGTTTCCGCTTACTCTTTCCCTCCCATTTGTAGCATCGTATATTTGTATACCCTGCTGATAAAACGGCCAAAAGCGTACAGAACGCTTTTTAAACGATTTTGCACGTTTTTGGTCTATTTCCGGACCGAAACGAACAGAGAGATAAACAGATCCATTCGTTTCTATACATCCTCGTATGTTCAATATGTCTGCCCTCTGTGCGTTTCTGTACATATGTACACACCAAGCACACCATGTCACAGTTACGTAGTACTGGAATAACATGATGTATAACAAATATTAATCAAAAGATACATTAACTCACTGAACACCAAACCTAACAGTTACGTAACTTAAAACTAACAAATAACATAACGTTTGTTACAATGTAAAAACCAAACATTTACGTAACTTAAAACTAACAAATAACATAACGTTTGTTACAAGATAATAACCTAACAGTTATATAACAGAGCTATCTAATGACATGACATTTGTTACAATGCAGTAACTTAACACTTATGTAATATGAAGCTAACGGGTTACATAACATTTGTTACTATCATATCTATATAAATGTAGCGTAACTTTGTTACTCTTATCTTACATTATGTTACTGTCCTGATATTACTGTGTATATGCAGCACATATTTATAACAAAACCGAACTGCATTGGTGCTAACTGTAATGGTTATATTATTGTTGCGTAGCGGTGTTTGGTGAGTAAGGTATACTCATCTGCTGTACATTTCTGTACATCTACAAGAAGTAATGGACGATCGTCGCGAGAACGATCATGAACAATTCTGTCCGTTTTAGTCTTTTAGACGCTCAGGGACATCCGACAATGTCTAACTACGAAGTAGTATAAGGAGATCTATTGCCATGTATTGAAATCGTCCCTACTTTAGGGGGCCAAAATGTTCAGATTTTTTCTGATCTAGGGTCGAGAGCGCCTCCTTGATGAAATTTTGCAATTAAAAGTTATCGTCTGCTAGCGTATCCGCTAGTCTTTATCACGTTAAGGTGAAGTGAAACCCCCTTCAAATCAGTCGATTCGAATACAACACTTTTTTTTAAGGGTATTAGACCAAACTGTCCGAAACTTTGACACATCACTTCTGATCATCTAAGAATTGTCCTGACACATTCAAAATTTGGATTTTTTAACAAAATTTTTTAACTCAGCCTAGACCAGAACCAATATGGCGTCGAGCTCTCATGTTTTGATCAATATACAATTATCGAAGGCTCTGATATGAGAATCGAAAGGGTCAGGACAATTTCAATTCGATATAGAAGCATTCTATATGTCATTTCGGTAAAGTAATGATAGAAAGATTAACGGATAACTGTCGAAATCCCGTGAATTCATTATTCTAACGACTGTTTAGGACCAACGTCGCCATCTGTGACGTTTAGCTGAACCTAAATTTTTGTTCTAAAAACTTCTTTTCTATATTCTATGAATATTTTTTACTGTCTGGGTGGTTTACATAACATACATGAAAAACCTCGAAATTACCCAACCCTGGAACAGATCATAAGTGTTATGTCTCCTTATATCACTTCTTGAGTCTAGCCATTTATATACATTTCTTCATTTTGTCATATATAATATGATAACTGTAGGCGCGCCGTTTTATTTATTTGCATCGACATTCATATGCGTTATTCTCGTGATATTTATAGAATGCCACTTTTGTTTACTTCTAATTCTTATAATATAGAATCTGTACTCTTAAGGTGAAGTAAAACACGTCGAGGAACTTGATCAACGTCCATAAAGAAGATTTTTCTAAATGCCTACGTTGCCGACGTTCGTTTTTATATTGACAGCTGGGTCGAATTATATTCTGTATTGTACCAAATGGCATATTCCACCTGTCGTTTTCGTACAATAATTATAAAGAAATCGAAGTAAAACTCGAGAAATCCTCTGGATTCATGCTTTCTAGGGCCTTAATTGACTGCAGAGGGATCCCCTGCGCCATCTGTGATTTTCAAGTCAATTAAATTTTCACTCCGAGACCTCGTATTCCCATCGTTTTAGCAAAGAAGCGCATACAACACTTTTTTTGCCTTTATCCCATTCAAATGCGAGTTTATCGATTACCAGAGTGTTTTAAATTGTTGTAAAATTGTCCTGACCGTTTCGTTTCTCATATCGGGGCCTTCGATAATTGTGTATTGATCGAAATATGAGAGTTCGACGCCATTTTGGTTCTGATGTGGGCTGAGTTAACAAATTTGTTAAAAAAATCCAAATTTTGAATGTGTCAGGACAATTCTTAGACGATCTAGGAGTGATGTGTCAATGTTTCGGACAGTTTGGTCTAATACCCTTAAAAAAAAGTGTTGTATTCGAATCGACTGATTTGAAGGGGGTTTCACTTCACCTTAACAGCCTTCTTTAGAGTCGCTCGCGTATTCTCTGTCCATAGGGTAATTTCGTAAAAGTATGTCTTCGTGTTGTAGAGCAGCGTCGCTCGACTTCCTTTGGACCTTCCGTCGAGCTCGAGTGGAAGTATCCCTCGTTTCGAACGACTGAGAAGGAACGAAATAAGGCACCAGCAGAAGACAAAAAACCGCGGGCTATAAAGTAACAGGTGGGTTAGGTAAGATCGTAGCATCATGCAGTAACACAGCTCAAGACTTTCTAGCCGCATCGACCGATAGGTATTCTCTGGCTGCTTTATTCTCTTAATATCCACCGCATCCTCTTATTGCTTCCTCTTCCTTAAATTCCATAGCTAACCTTCTTCGTGCTTACAAATAATTTCATGTAAAGAACCTCGGTAGAGTTTCGCCCCAAGTACAAACATAAGCGCGAAGCCATACAAGGGCGGTTGGGTAGAAAACAGTTTTTTCGGAATTACTTCTTGAAATAATGCTAACTTTATTCTTCATTTGTAGGATAATCCAGTAAAGCTGCATTCTCGTCCATAAACTCCCCACTATCCGTTCCGCCAACCTGCTGTATACTTACAAATAATTTCATGTCAAAATACTTGGTAGAGTTACGCGCCAAATTCATATGTAAAAACATGTATGTACGAAGCCTTATAAGAGCGGTCTAGGCGCAAAATGCTCACCTAGTCATTTTCTGCGAAGTACACCTTGGCAAGTCAATTTGGATAGAGACCCTAGGAGATTGGAATAATTTCTAAATATTTATTTCTTATCTTTGCTAAATATCTCGGGCGACAGATTTTTTAAGATGTCTCGCAGAATTCATTTGAAGATATATAAAATATTTGTTGAAAGTCTCGATGACATATTTAGCTTTAATAATTTATGAAGTCGTATCGAAATTATATTTTGTAATTTATAAAGATAACAATACATTTTTTAATTTACGATTATTATCGGACACTTCGTTTGGTACATCGTAAAACCCGACAAACTTTTGCAATATTTTCGTTCCGCTCTGGGAGCAATTGCTCCCATAATGAAATGGCGGAGTTAATAATTCTTAGGTGCTCACCAGTTGTGTCAATGTTTCAGACGATTCGGTTCAATACTCTTAAAAAATAGTCTTATTCGGATCGACTGATTTGAGAGGAGTTTCACTTCACCGTAAGCATTCTATTGCATGGGAGGTCCTACGGTGCGGCAGACGAGCTCCAGTGGAAGTGACCTCCGTTTCGGACGACTGGAAAGGAACAAATTAAGGTATCGTAAATCCAAATTTTGAAAGTATCAGGATAATTCTTAAGTGTTCGCGAGTTATCTGTCAAAGTTTCAGACGGTTTGGTTCAATACTCTTTAAAAAAAGTCTTATTCGGATCGACTGATTTGAGGGAGGTTTCGCTTCACCTTAAGGTGACGTGAAACACGTCGAGAAACTTGATCGACGCCGGTAAAAAAAGTTTTTCCAAATATCTACGTTGCCGACGTTCGTTTTTATATTGTATTATTGATTATTATATATTATTATTATATATTATATTATTGACAGCTGTTTCAAATTATAATGGGTATTGTACTAATGGCATACTGTCGTTTTCGTACAATAATTATAAAGAAATCGAAGTAAAACTCTAGAAATACCATGAATTTATGGTTTCTGAGGCCCTAATTGACTGCAGAGGGACCCCTGAGCCATCTGTGATTTCCAGGTCAATTAAATTTTCAATCCGATACCTCGTATTCCCATCGTTTTAGCACAGCAGCGCATAAAACACTTTTTTTGCCTTTATCCTGTTCAAATGCGGGTTTTTCGATTACCAGTGTTCTAAATTGTCGTAAAATTGTCCTGACCGTTTCATGTCTCATATCAGAGCCGTCGATAATTGTATATTGATCGAAATATGAGAGCTCGACGCCATTCTGGTCTGGGCTAAGTTAAAAATTTTGTTGAAAAATCAAAATTTTGAATGTGTCAGGACAATTCTTAGATGATTACGAGTAATGTGTCAAAGTTCCGGACAGTTCGGTCCAATACCCTTAAAAAAAAGTGTTGTGTTCGAATCGACTGATTTGAAGGGGGTTTCACTTCACCTTAATGTCTGAAACTTTGACACGTAACTCGTAAGCACCTAAGAATTATCCTGACACTTTCAAAATTTTAATTTTCAAACAAAATTTTTTAACTTAGCCCAGACCAGAACGAGCGCTCATATTTCGATCAATATACAATTATCGAAGGTTCTGATATGAGAAACGAAAGGGTCAGGACAATTTTACGACAATTTAGAACACTCTGGTAATCGATAAACCCGCATTTGAGCGGGATAGGGGCAAAAAAAGTGTTTTATGCGTTTCTATACCAAAACGATGGGAATACGAGGTCTCGGAGTGAAAATTTAATTCACCTGGAAATCACAGATGGCGCAGGGGGTCCCTCCGCAGTCAACTAGGGCCCCAGAAAGCACGAATCCAGATGATTTCTGGACTTTTACTTCGATTTCTTTATAATTATTGTACTAAAACGACAGGTGGAGTATGCCATTTGGTACAATACCCAATATAATTCGACACCGCTGTCAATATAAAAACGAACGTCGGCAATGTAGGCATTTAGAAAGATCTTCTTTATCGACGTCGATGAAGTTCCTCAACGTGTTTCACTTCACCTTAAGCACTCTGTTGCATGGAAGATCCCAGAGTGCGGCGGACGAGCTCTCGTGGAAGTGACCCCCGTTTCGGACGACTGGGAAGGAACAAACTAAGGTATCGGAGGGGGACAAAAAAGCAGGAGCTATACGGTAACAGGTGGGTTAGGTAAGATCGTAGCATCGTGCAGTAACACAAGCCGAGGCCCGCTAGCCGCATCGGCCAGTGGGTATTCATGAGGGGCCCGTTGGTCACGGTTGGCCGGCCATGGTTCCGGGCCCGCTTCCGGACCAGGCCGCCTCTACATACGTACGGTTTCTTTTTAGCCGGGAACACGTATCAGTTGTCCACGGACCGTTACCTGGGAGCCCTGCGGAGCAGCCCACGGGAGCATCGCGCCGGCCTGAGTGGATCTTCATCTCGAGCTCCGATATCTGTCCAGAATCTTCTCGGAACCGGCCTAGGATCCCCTGGGAGAACCCGGTGTCGGTGTCGTCGGACTCCTACATGGACTAATTCTGAAACCCGAGACCATGGGCTTCTCCAAAAGGGTGAGTCGCCGCTTTAGCAGCTAATGGGGTTGTAGGAGCTTCCTCGATTGCTATCGACGGGGCGATAAGGGGCGAAGACGAGTCATCGAACTTTATTCGCGCTCGGGTTCGCGAACGGTGTGCGGTGTGCCCGGGATATTTTTTCCTTTGTAAAGAGAGGTAGACAGGAACGAAACGAATTTACAGGCGCGTCAGTTATTTCTGTTCGTTTGCGAAACGTCGCCATCGAAAATTAAGGTGAAGTGAAACCCTCCTCAAATCAGTCCATTCGAATGAGACACTTTTTTAAGGGTATTGGATAGAACTGTCTGAAAATTTACCACGTGACTCGAAAGCACCTAGGAATTATCCTACCACTTTCAAAATTTGGATTTTCAACCAAAATTTCTTTACTTGGCCAAGACCAGAATGAAAATGGACTCTCATATTTCGATCGATATCCAATTATTGAAGGCTGTAATGAAAGAGACGATAGTGCCAGGACAATTGTATGAGAATTTAGAACACTCTGGTAATCGATAAACTCGCACTTGAACGGGGTACACGCAAAAAAGTGTATTATGCACTGCTACGCTAAAACGATGGTAATGTGAGATTTTGGAGCGAAAATGTAGTTCACCTGGAAATCATAGATGGCGCAGGGGGTCCCTCTGCAGTCAATTAGGGCCTCGGAAATCATGAATCCAGGGGATTTCTGGAGTTTTACTTCGATTTCTTTATAATTATTGTACGGAAACTACAGGTGGAGTATGCCATTTAGTACAATACTCAATATACTTCGACACAGCTGTCGATATAAAAACGAACGTCGGCAACGTAGGTATTTAGAAGAACCTTTTTTACCGACGTCGATGAAGTTCTTCGATGTCTTTCACTTCACCTTAATGACGGAATTTTTGTAGCGCAAATATCTGACGGATATGATTCGGGTTTATCATAATGTTTCATGCAGTTAGGTAGGACGGTATTAAATTGTAGAGAGTTAACGGCTCGAATGTCTCCGCGGGATTGATTTTTCGTTAGGATCTTCCCTTCCTGCACCTATACGGCTAACTCCGTTTCAATATCCTCTGCCCTTGGTAAATATGATACATCGTACAAGTTGAATTACGCGGAGTGCAATGTGGGTGTGACAAATTGTGCTCCTAATTTCCTGTCGACGCCGGCCACGAGCAGTTTCTTGGCAGTCGTTGTCCTCTGTCTTGTCAAGCCACAAATACGAGTTACTGCAAATCAACCGAAGTTAAAGACAAAAGTTTTAACTTGGGGGAAGGAATTTCAAATTAATTGGATAGGGACAAATAACGTGTTAAAATAGGAGTTACTGCAAATCAACCGAAGTTAACGACTGAGAAATTTTAACTCGGGGGAAAGAATTTCAAATTAATTAGATAGGAACAAATAACGTGTTAAAATACGAGTTACTGCGAATCAACCGAAGTTAAAGACAGAAATTTTAACTCGAGGGAAGGAATTGCAAATTAATTTGATTGAGACAAATAACGTGTTAAAATACGAGTTACTGCAAATCAACCGAAGTTAATGACACAAATTTTAACTTGGGGGAAGGAATTGCAAATTAATTGGATAGGGTCAAATAACGTGTTAAAATACGAGTTACTGCAAATCAACCGAAGTTAATGACACAAATTTTAACTTGGGGGAAGGAATTGCAAATTAATTGGATAAAATACGAGTTACTGCAAATCAACCGAAATTAAAGACAGAAATTTTAACTTGGGGGAAGGAATTTCAAATTGATTGGATAGGGACAAATAACGAGTTAAAATACGAGTTACTGCAAATCAACCGAAGTTAATGACTGAGAAATTTTAACTCGGGGGAAGGAATTTCAAATTAATTCGATAGGGACAAATAACGTGTTAAAATACGAGTTACTGCAAATCAACCGATGTTAATGACTGAGAAATTTTAACTCGGGAGAAGGAATTTCAAATTAATTGGATAAGGACAAATAACGTGTTAAAATACGAGTTACTGCAAATCAACCGAAATTAAAGACTGAGAAATTTTAACTTGGGGGAAGGAATTTCAAATTGATTGGATAGGGACAAATAACGTGTTAAAATACGAGTTACTGCAAATCAACCGAAGTTGAAGACAAAAATTTTAACTCGGGGGAAGGAATTGCAAATTAATTGGATAGCGACAAATAACGAGTGAAAATACGAGTTACTGCAAATCAACCGAAGTTAATGACTGAGAAATTTTAACTCGGGGGAAGGAATTTCAAATTAATTGGATAGGGTCAATAACGTGTTAAAATACAAGTTACTGCAAATCAACCGAAGTTAATGACTGAGAAATATTAACTCGGGGGAACGAATTTCAAATTAATTTGATAGGGACAAATAACGTGTGAAAATACGAGTTACTGCAAATCAACCGAAGTTAATGACTGAGACATTGTAACTCGGGGACAGGAATTGCAAATTAATTGGATAGCGACAAATAACGTGCGTTCAGCGGTATTCAACGATATTGTCGATAAATAAAATAGCCTGTTCATGATTTCTGTCGTCGACTCAACAGACGGTAAACACGGTATAAATTATAACTAAAGATTTCTTCAAAATTAAAATTGAACCGCGAGGTGATTTTTTTTTTATTATTAAATGATGTGTTACTACCTGGAAACTTCGGTAAGTGTTGGCACTAATTCTTTTTTTTTTCTTTCTTCCACTTATGTCAACGCCGTTCGAACGCTATTACGCTTATCTTTTGTCTGACAATAAGCGGTGACATTAAAATTGAAACACACGATACACGCATTATGCCCCAAGATCGCTGCAATAGCCAACGGGCTGTAATCATTATTGCTGTACCCAAGTACCGCCTGTGCCTTTTGTGCGATCGCATTTAGTTCTCACGTACTAGTTTTCAAGCAGTCGGTGCGAATCCCAGCTGTGCTTCTTTTCCAGCCCGTCTGCTTAATTATCTCCAACTCTTCTCTTCCGGTTCTTAAGATACTTCAATTAATCTGCTCTTCCGTTAAATTCGCCCTAGAATCATTTTTATCTCACATTAGGGTAGAAAGGTAAAAGACACGAAGACGCAGAATGTTGTATACGGGGAATTAATTAAATTAATATACCCGTTCGAATTTTTTAGGCTATGAAAAGCATTTTAATCCAAATGATTTTCAAACAAAAGAAAACCCGTAGGGAAATATTTGCTTACGGACGGTTTTATTTTGTTTTAAGGAGAATTTAAGGTAAAAAAAGTATTAAAATATTTCCAAATGACGGACTTGTGGAGACTGGAAGTTTTTAATTTTTTTTTTTTTTTACAAGGTGCACATGATTCCAGGGGAACGACAAATTTGAAACGAAATGTCAGTGGTTTTATAAACTAGGAAAGATTATTTAGGGAATTGGTGGCACCGTTTTCGATAAAAAAGGAATTCTAATTCTAATTAAGAAAGCTAGTAGAAATCATTCTCGAAGGAAAACGATTCGAAACTGTAGAAGTTTATGTACAGAAAATGCTAAACGTAGTGAGAGAAAATGAGCACCACTGCTCCAGCTGATCTGAAGCAAGGTGCGTAAATACATGGGGGGCGATACCTTCGAAAATTACGTCACGCATTTTCGGAGGTATGTGGTCTTGCATTCAGAGAATAAATGTCTTCCAATGAAATAATATGAAACGACAGATCAATTAAAAAGTAAAACAAAATATGGTATGAAACAATTGATGTTAGGACCATTTTCCTTCTTTCCTAAAAGACACGTAAATCACTTTAAACTTCTAATAACTCATAATTCATTCTTCTCGTGTAACAATGTTTTTACAAAGTCCCAATCGCATCTATCCATGAATTTACTATCGATATCACATTCAGCATTGCAAAGAACTCCATCATACTACAATAAATGAAATAATATCTGCTTAAACGTCACGCGCCTATTTCTCGCTAGCAAAATACCCTCAACTTAATTAATAAAAAAGAAATATTGGTGTAGCGCGCCACGCGCGTTGAAAGTGAAACTTCTAAATTAAAGACAATTGTTAAATGTTATTCATTATTCGGAATTATTCTTTCACAAAATGCCATTATGCGTTCGGTATTGATCGTATTGGGCATAATTAATTTTGTTTTACTTCAAGGGATAATAATTAACTGAGAGCATAATGCACTGATACTAACGAGTACGCAATTTGTCTCGAAAGAAGTACACAAAGTTGGACATAAATAGTAATAAACTGTAGAAATAAAATGTACGCAAATTTTGTGGGGTGAGATACCAAGAATAACGAGAGACGATTTTAATATCAATTTTGCCAAGTTAGAAACGCAGCCACTGATTGACTTTTTAGACAACAAATTGAAATGACATAAAATTAACGGAAATTTTTATACAAATTGCGTTGGTACTAAAACATAATAATGAACGGAACTAGGAATTAAGTACAAAAGAAAAACGAAAGAAACCGATTCACTTTCCGAAATAGGCTCCTTCGTAACGTTGCAATTTTCCACATGGTACCGTATCGTAAGAAGTTTCACGTAAAACCATAATGTAAATTCCAAAACGTCCACCCTCCCTCCAAAAAAGGAACGCAGACATTATTCTGATCACTCGACACAGTGAAAAGAAATCCGTATAATCCGTTGCAAGTAAGAGAAAATCCTGATTAACCCTTTGACTACAAAAGTCGCCTAAAGGCGTCCGACGTTTAGTCCATTATCGCCTGCACGTACGGACGAATTTCGCCCTTATGTCAAAAGGGCTCCGTACTCTAGGGGTTAATGAGCATCCCCACGTTCCACGGACTTGCTCGCAACTCCTCAGAAACCTATTTAAGGTGATATGAAAGGATCATTCTATACATCAAAACGTCAAAATATTGATAAAACTTTTCTCCAAACTTGGGGCACCGAATCATTTGAAACTTCAACACGTGATTATGAAGGCCGTAAGGAAGAACGCGACGCTCGTGAAATTTCATTTTTTCCCAAAATATTGTGATCTTGGTTTTAGTCTAGGATAAATAAATGGAATTTTTCTTTGAAAAATGAAACTTCACGACCATCGCGGTCTTCCTTAGGGCCGTCATAATCACGTGTTGAAGTTTGAAGTGATTCGGTGCCCTCAGTTTGGAGATAAGTTTTATAAATATTTTCACAGTTTGATATATAGAATGATTCTTTCGCATCACCTTAAGGTGAAGTGAAACTCCCTTCAAATCAGTCGATTCGAATACAACCCTTTTTTTTAAAGGGTATTAGACCAAACTGTCCGAAACTTTGACACATCACTCCTGATCATCTAAGAATTGCCCTGACCCATTCAAAATTTGGATTTTTTAACAAAATTTTTTAACTCAGCCCAGACCATAACCAAAATGGCATCGAGCTCTCATATTTCGATCCATATACAATTATCGAAGGCTCTGATATGAGAAACTAAAAAGTCAGGACAATTTTGCGACAATTTAGAATTCTCTGGTAATCAATAAACTCGAATTTCAACGAGATAAAGGCAAAGAAAGTGTTTTATGTGCTTCTATGCCAAAACGATGGGAATACGAGGTCTCGGAGTGAAAATTGAATTGACCTGGAAATCACAGATGGCGCAGGGTGTCCCTCTGCAGTCAATTAGGGCTCCAGAAAGCTTGAATCCAGAGGATTTCTGGAGTTTTACTTCCATTTCTTGATATTTATTGTACGAAAACAACAGGTGGAGTATGCCATTTGGTACAATATCCAATATAATTCGACACAGCTGTCAATGTAAAAACGAACGTCGGCAACGTGGGTATTTAGAAAAACCTTTTTTACCGACGTCGATCAAGTTCCTCGACGTGTGTCACTTCTCCTTAATGACTTATCTATATGACATCTCGCTTCGAAAAGAAAGAGAAAAAAAATGGAAAACGGCACCACGCACCAATCGTCCGTTGCGATAAAACGTAATCCCGATTAATCGGCACCGCGTCCGTCCGACGCGGGCCCGCCATAAATCCAGGGAATGCAAACGATAAAGTTTATCGGGGGAACTTTAATGGCACGTAGCGATTTTTCTCGATCGTCTCCCACGCTCGGGTAACGCAGCCGCGATAAAGCCTCGCGAGTCGGCTCGCAGGAAGGCCGACCGGGACCGCCTCGAAGTGGTCCCGTTCGCCCCGGTGACTCCCCGAGGAGAGGCTCGTCTTCGCCTCCTCTCGCACCCCGCTAGACACGCCCCTGGGGACTTTCGAAAGGCCCCGGACAAAGATCGCTCTCGCGAGAGCACCGAACGATGTCGCTCGACGTGCAGCTTCAACGGCTGAATCCGACCTTGCACCTGCAGGACGACAGGAGCAGCTGCTCCGACGAGTCCGCCAGCGAGGTCTTCAAGAACGCTCCCAGGACCACCACCGCCTTCTGCGTCTGGAAGATCGAGGTAAGTCGAGAAGACGTTGTTGTTGTCTCCGGTGTCGTGTCCTCGAGCTCGAGCCGGGTCCTGTATTTACCGGCGGATTTGGAGAGCGAGTTTAACCGAATACCTCGTCATTCGCGTTTTCACCGGAACGCAACAGCGAGGAGGTTAGTTTGAAGTTAGAACGTTGCCGAAATCGGTGCTCCAAATTAGAATTCCACTTCTGCGTTTGGAAATTTTAAAGTTTACTGCGGAAAATATCTGTCCGGGATATGGTATATTCTGTTTAAAAAAAATGCATACCCTTTTAGTCCGATAGGTTGTAGTAAAATTACAAATCTAATGTGTCAACAGGGAATCAGCATACATTTAGCACAAAATTCTAAATAAATTAAAAATTTTATAACATCATGTTGTAATTTTACGATTTTAATTTTTTTTGTCCTGTATTTTCCGGCGGATTTGGAGAGCGAGTTTAACCGAATACCTCGTCATTCGCGTTTTCACCGGAACGCAACAGCGAGGAGGTTAATTTGAAGTTAGAACGTTGCCGAAATCGGTGCTCCAAATTAGAATTCCACTTCTGCGTTTGCAAAATTTTAAAGTTCACTGCTGGAAATATCTGTCTGGGATATGGTATACTCTGTTTAAAAAAAATTCATACGATTCACATCCTTTTATTTCGATAGATTGTAGTAAAATTACAAATTTAATGTGTCAACAGGGAATTAGCACAAAATTCTAAATAAATTTACAATTTTTTAACATCATGTTGTAATTTTAAGATTTTCATTTTTTTGTTCTGTATTTACCGGCGGATTTGGAGAGCGAGTTCAACCAAATACCTCGTCATTCGCGTTTTCACCGGAACGCAACAGCGAGGAGGTTAATTTGAAGTTAGAACGTTACCGAACTCGGTGCTCTAAATTAGAATTCGACTTCTGCGTTTGGAAATTTTAAAGTTCACTGCTGAAAATATCTGTCTGGGATATGGTATACTCTGTTTAATAAAAATGCATACGATTCAAGCCCTTTTAGTCCGAAAGGGTGTGGTAAAATTACAAATTTAATGTTTCAACAGAGAATTAGCATACATTTGGTACAAATGTACAATTCATACCCTTTTAGTCCGGTAGGTTGTAGTAAAATTACAAATTTAATGTCTCAACAGGGAATTAGCATACATTTGGTACAAAATTCTAAAT
>NW_019394955.1:0-39196 GCF_000612105.2 Orussus abietinus | reverse complement strand
GGGAAACCCCCCGAGGGCAAATATTTGAAATAAATACGAGTATCTGTTCATATCAGCTTAATTTCTGATGCACCCCTCATCGAGGGGTCGGAAAATTAAACTGATTTTTGGACGAGGGCGGGGGCCCCGGTGCTCGCGCCTCCCCCGCCGCGGTCGGCCTGGCACTGCACTGCCGCCAGGCGCGGCCACCTTCTCGTCCAAAACACAGCCTTTTATTATTAATTTTTACGCTTAAAAGCAAATTTCCGACTCCTCCTTGGCCCAGGGAACGCGCAGGGCCGAGAGCGACAAAATTTTTCTAGTCCGTGTTCGGAGTGACTGGTGCGAGACTGAGGGAACGTCCAGCCATCTTCCTGTCCACTTGCGCCAGCTGGACGTCCCTAGATGCGAGTGGGACTCACCCGGAGCTGCTGCGAAGCGACTTGGAGCAGCGGCCGTGCAGCCGGGTGAGCGAGTGAGTTGGGCGCGCGATCGCGGTGCGTTCGGGCGCGGTGCGCAACTGGCGCCCTCCGGCCGCGCTCTGTCGAGCAAAGTGCTCCGCAGAGCGCGATTGGAGGGGTGCTGGGGCGTCGCGACGTCGGGTGGGCGTCGCGACGCTGGGCGTCGCCGCGTCGGCCGTCGCTCGGTGGCGTCGGGGCGCCGGGTCGGTTCGCCGTCCCGCGGCGCCCACCGCCGCGTGCGGGTTGGCCGGTGGACGGGGCTAGCTGGTCTGGCTCTTCCCATTGGCCCTCCCGCTCGGGCGGTGCCTGGAGCGCTGCTTCGAAGGCGATGCTCGGCAGACGCCGTCGGCGCGATTGGGGGCCTACCCTGCACCCGCTCCATTTTGGGAGGCGGGCCGGGGACTTAGCCTCCGGCGGCTTCGAATCCACTCTACCTAGAGTGGACTTAGCCGCTGGCCGGCATCCTCGGTGGAATTTTTCTAAGTTCCATCGAGGACTTAGTCTCCGGCTGCCCACCTGTCAGTGGACTTAGTCGCTGGCGCTATCTCCCGCGTGGAACTTAGTTTCTGCGCGGGACTTAGCCGCTGGCGCTGAGGGCCGCGCGGGACTCTGTCTCGGTGCGGAACTTAGCCGCTGGAGCGGTGAGCCTCGTCTTCCCCGCTGGGATTTTTCTAAGTCCCACCGAGGAGATAGGCTCCGGCGAGTCTCGCGGGTAAGGCCGGGACTCGTTTCGTCGGACTTAGCCTCCGGCGCCTTTCCCGCAGGGGAGTGAAATCCCCTGTAGGACCGGGGTACTGGGGGCCGTACAGGGCGGGGGGCAACTAACTAAACTACTCGTAGTTTTCTTAACGGCCTTTCGTTCGTCCCCCTGTGCCACCCGGATGCGGGGGCCGTGTTGGGCGTTGTCGGGGGTGCCGCGGTGCCGGGCGTGTTCAACGATCACGCCAAAGTGCCGCGTCACATCCGGCAGCGCCACCCGGGTGCCGCCGCCCGCGTGGAGTACCATTGCGCGGCCTGTGAATACACAGACCGCGGGGCATGTCCCCTAAAAAATGTTAAGGCCCACGTGGAACGGCGGCATCCGGAACTGGCCCCGGCGGCGGATGCCGCAGGGGGTACCGAGGGGGGTGCGCCCGTGGCCCGGGCAGCATCTTCCGTTGGCGGTGGCCGCGGCCGGGCGAGAGGCGCAGCGAGAGCGCGTGCGGGCACGCGGAGCGTTGGCCGCGGCGGCACGCGCGCGACGAGCACCGTGGCGCATAATGCGCAAATAAATGACGAGGACGAGCGCGGCGCGATATATGGAGGAAATGACGTCGTTGGCGGTGTCGCCCCTGCCATGACTGATAACCGTGATAGAGGCGGTGGCGATGGCGGCAATAGTACAAATTTCATTGTAAATAATAGTATTAATGACGACGCCGCCATCGTCACACGGGCGGCGCCGCCGACGACAGGACAGATCTCGCTGTTCTCTCGCCTGGCCGGGGAGAACGTCGCATGCGTGGCGACTACCTCCCATCGTGCGCGTGACGACACCCACGCGAGGGTGAACGGTGCGGGTCGGGTCGGAGGGGACGCTCCGAGGCCGGAGGCGTCGATCCGGGGCAGCCGTGCGTCGGAGGACTCAAATAGTATTACAAAATCATCGGTGATGATTGTAGAGTCCCCCGACGCCGGTCGCGGCGCGGCGGGGGGGGGGGGCAGGGCGCGCCGGCGTCCCTCCCCGACGTCGCGCTGGTGCCCTCGGGCTCCTCGGCGCTCGCGAACCAGTCTTCCCTGCTGGCGGAGAGTGCTGGGACGGGAGTGGCCAGGGGGATATCGACGCCTCCTGCCGGCGTCACCGGGGTCGTCGCCGGGGGCCCGCGTATTATTATTATAGTTAGGTTACCGCCCGTGACTACGGTCCCCGGCGCGGCCTCCCTGTCGAGGGTCGCGCCCATATTCGCGAGGGTTGCGCCGATAGGACCACCGGTGGCGGCCGAGGCTCCCCCTGCCCCTCTACAGCAAGGGACGACGACGGCCGTCACCATCGTGGCGACCCAGACGCTGACCACGTCCACGGCCACAACCAACACGGCCGCAGGAAGGGCAACGGCGGCGGCGCGCAGGGCGACGCAGGGTGTGCTCACCCTGCGCAACCACAACCCCCGGGAGGGCATTTTGAATGCCAAAGCGGCTGCCGCCTCGATGAGCAGCGTGAGGCGAGCCGCGGCGCCTAAAGCGGCTCCCCCCGCACCCCATCGCCCTCCATCAACAGGTGGGGTGCGCAGGAGCGACAGTAGGTCCCCGCTCGACCCACCTCTTAAGAGCAGTGGTCAAAGGTTGAGTGGGGGCACGGCCGCTCCGCCTTCGAAGGCAACGCTACCGCCTATCTTGGCGGCGTTGAATACCCACCCCTCGAAGGTGAAGGGAGCCGCAAAGCCACCCCCGCGGCCCCAGAGTAGCAGGACTGCATCCACCAGCAAGGAGGTGGCGAGGAAGGCGTCGCGAACCCCGGAGCTCCCGCAGCCACCATGCGGGGGCCCTGCACGCCGGAGTGGTGGCTCCCCCCGCCAAGACTCCCCCCCGACTACTCGGAGGGGTGGCGCGAAGAAGGGTGGGAGCAAGACACCACCGGTGCAGGAGGGGCGAGGGGACGGCGTCGTGCTCAGGATGCGACGCTCCCTCGCGCCTGCCGGGGTCGATTCCCCCCCCAATTCCTCCTGGAATTCCAGCCGGGGGGGGAACACCCCTCCTCCGCGTGAGATCGAGTTCAGGGTGACTCGATCCATGCTGAGGAGGGGCATTAGCTCGCCCGCCGTCTTCGAGGCGGCCCCGAAGAAAAGCCGCACGGCGACGACGCGCCCCGGGACTGGAAGGTGGAAGTCGCGGTCGGCCCTCAACACCAACGAGGTGCCCGATCTGCGACTCACGATGTCCCGCCTCAACGGCACAGTCCCGGGGTCGGAGGATATCCCGACCACCTGGGCCCAAGTCGTCGCTGGACCCTCCCGGGGGGGGGGGGGGTAGTGACACGGTGGCGGTCGGTGCAGCGGATCCGCGGGTCCCTCACGTCGCGGAGCATGCTGGAATTGTAACGAGTAGGGACACCTGTATACCGCCTGTCCTGCTCCTAGGGGTCTCTTTTGTTATGGGTGTGGGGAACCTGGGGTAATTAAACGCAATTGTCGCAAATGTCTGGGAAACCGCCGATGAAGGAACGATTGGAGGTCGTTGTTCCTTCCGATTGCTTCGAACCCAGACCTCCGGACACCATCTTGGTCTTGAATATTTTTGAGGTCGGCGATCAGGTCGAATGTTTATTTAATGTGGTGAAATCGGTCGAGTTATTGTTCCTCACCGTCCTCACCGGGTGGTGCTAGCCGACAACCATGCGGCCGCTATCGCAGGCGACGTGGCGGTTCCAGTCACCTTAAGCCCCGTAACGCAACTCGTTACTTTTCAGGTCATGCCGGATTTGGCTTTTCCTTGTGTACTTGGGTTATATTTCCTCTCTCAATTTGGTCTCCTCGTAGATTTCTCACGAGTCACTTGGGCTTTTGATTCTGTTTCGGATACAGTCGCCGATGATCTCCTTCTCTCTCTGGAGGGGGGAGCGATGGTGTGTCGATCGGTAGGTGGAGAGCTGAAAGAAAATAAAATAAAAAGAAAAAAAAAGAAAAGAGATAAAAAAGAAGAAAGGGGAGTTGAAAGTTCAGTATGAACGTTGATTTGCTTATTTAATTGAACCCTTTAGTTCGAAGTGAACCGGCCGCTTCTAACTACCTAGGCAATTACACCTGCAATTGAAAGAAATTTTCAGATGCCAGATGTTGATAAAATCAATTATCTCCACTTCGTATAAACTCCATGAAATTTCTTGAAAGCGAAAACGTGCCAGGTGATGCTTTCAAGACTCAGAAGAATGAAAGGGCGAAAACGTTCTAAAGGATGCCCTCAAGATCAAGAGAAAGAAAGTCGTGAAGGCGAATACATTCTCAAGGATGCCTTCACGATGAAGTTAAAGAAAGTCTTGAAGGCGAATACGCTCTCAAAGATGCCTTCAAGATCAAGAGCATTAAAGTAGTGAAGGTGAATACATTCTCAAGGATGCCTTCACGATGAAGATAAAGAAAGTCTTGAAGGCGAATACGTTCTCAAGGATGCCTTCAAGATCAAGTGAATTCTATTCCTTATGTGAGAAAAGAACTGGACAAATCGTTACCGAAATAGGAAGAAGGTTTGAAGTCTTAACACCTAAGGAGCTTGCAAGCGAAAGCGGTCTCAAGAATGCTTGCAAGCTGAAATGAATCTAGGCCTCAGGTGGGAATAAATCACTACTAAAGTCACTCAAACCTTTCCTGAAGATTTAATGCGTGGTCCCCTCTGCAGAGGCCCCGACGCCGAGTGATTCGTCGACTTGCCCCTCTCAACTCAGTGTCTCCTTGTCACTGGTCACTTCAAAGTGTTTTTATAATTTCGGATAATTCACGAATGTGTCGATGAACCGATGCGCTTTCGACCGCTCGCTGAACAGAACTGGCGACTCAAAGCTGCGACAAAGGGCCCGAATCCTTCCGAAGTTCGTCATCGGCGTGGACAAAGATCCGGGCGGCCGGCGGCCGGGAGGATGTTTAGATCTCTCGGTAAACAGATAAGAGGGCCCAGGAGAGGAACGGACAGAAAATTGAGACGCATCTCGAACAGATTCACAACCGGAGGTTCGGTACCCTTTTGAAGGTACTGTTACTTTATGGCGAGAACCCAGAGTTTCCTGTTCGGGCATTGCCACGTTGACTTCGGTGGAACAAGAAACCCTACGAAGTTTTCTTGAGGCGGAAGTCCCATCCCTTACTGGGGGGCTTGACTGTACCACCTTAACCAAGCATATCATCGATGTCGGTGACCATCCTACAATTCGGCAAAGAAATTATCCCGTTTCCCCTCCGATTCAGGCAGCAATCAGCCAAGAAGTTGACCGTTGGCTGCAGGACGGGATCGTGGAACCGTCAACCAGCCCGTGGTCTAACCCGATTGTGAGGATCAGAAAACCTAACGGCACTTATCGTCTGTGCTTGGATTTTCGTAAGGTCAAAGCTATTTCCCGTAAAGACGCCTACCCTATCCCATATTTGCAGGGTATCCTGGATAAACTTCGAGCTGCAAGATATATTACCACCTTGGACCTAAGTCAGGCCTATTTACAGATACCGCTCGACGAAGCTAGTAAGGAAATTACCGCTTTTGCCGTGCCAAGTAGGGGGTTGTTCCAATTCGTTCGAATGCCGTTTGGCTTAACCGGAGATCCGGCCACTTTCCAAAGGTTGATCGACCGAATAATCGGGCCTCAAATGGAACCGTTTGTATTTGCCTACCTGGATGATATTATTGTCGCCACGGGAACCTTTGCTGAACATCTGCATTGGTTATAGGTAGTCTTTCGCCAGCTAAGACAGGCCGGATTAAAAATTAATCCCGAAAAGAGTCACTTCTGTCGATCCCAGGTGCAGTACTTAGGTTTCCTAGTCGATCAAGAGGGATTACGGATTGATCCCGCCAAACTCGAGGGAGTATTAAATTTTCCGTACCCCAGAACAGTGAAACAACTACGTTGTTTCCTAGGAATGGCCAGCTGGTATCGTCGATTTGTACCCGATTTTGCCATCGTCAGCGAGCCTCTGACGCGTCTATTGAGGAAAGCTCAATCGTGGGTATGGGGTCAGGAGCAGATTAAAGCGTTTAGAGAGATTCAGTTGCGATTAACTACCGCTCCGGTTTTGCGATATCCGGATTTTTCCCTACCCTTCACGGTACAAACCGATGCTAGCACGATCGGCCTGGGGGCCTTCTGTCACAGGAGAAAGATGGTCAAGAATGGGTAGTAGCGTATGCGAGTTGAACTCTCAGCGACGCGGAGAAAAAGTATACCGTAACGGAGTTGGAATGTCTGGCCGTAATTTTTGCCATTACTAAGTTTTGCCCGTATGTAGAAGGGTATCGGTTCCGTGTGATCACGGATCATAGCAGTGTTCGGTGGTTAGATAACCTCAAAAACCCGTCCGGTCGGTTAGCGCGCTGGGTCTTGGCTCTCCAGGGCTACGACTATGAAATTGTATATCGAAAGGGCAGTTTCAACTTAGTACCGGACGCCTTGTCTCGATCTGAGGAGGGTAAAGTGGCCCTGACGGCCTGTGCCGTCGAGTCCGAGGTAGAGGATACTGACGGGTGGTACACCCAACGGCTCGCCGATGTTACGAATCAGCCCGAGAAATTTCCGGATTGGCGAATCAAAAACGGTCGCTTGTATTATCGGCGTGCCGATCCTTTACTAGACCAACTGGGCGGGGACCTCGACCAATGGAAATTGGTGTTGCCTCGGGGTCGACGGTTACGGGCCTTACAGGAGGCTCATGACGACGTCCAAGCCGGACATCTAGGTGTGGATAAAACCTTCCGCCGTCTGGCCCGGGAGTATTTTTGGAATGGGTATTTCCACGACGTCGTCACATATGTGCGCCGGTGTCTGACTTGCCAGAGTGTCAAAGTGGAGCAACAGCGCCCGTCGGGGTTATTTGGCTTCCGTGTAGTCTCACAACCGTGGGTTATGATAACGGCCGATATAATGGGACCTTTTCCCCCAAGCCGCCGGCAATTTTGTTATCTACTGGTCATCCAAAATCTCTTCACGAAATGGATGGAATGTAAGCCATTATGGAAGGTGACCGGTGCCGCTATAGTAGAGGCTTTGGAGAATCTAGTGCTCTGTCGTTGGGGGGTACCAAAAGTGTTCCTCACCGACAATGGCACTGAATTTCTAAATAACGCTCTGCGCGAGTTTACCGCCTCTTATGGCATTAAGTTTTGTCAGATTCCTCCCTACCATGCTGAATCTAACCCCGTGGAATGGGTGAATCAAGTGTTGAAGACTATGTTGGTCTCCTATCTGCAAAACAACCATCGGGATTGGGACCTTCATCTGTCCGCCGTACGTTTTGCTTATAATACAGCACACCATAGCATACTGGGTACGTCACACGCATTTTTAAATTTTGGACGAAATCCCCTGCCGTTGCGATCTTACCGTCAAAGCTTAGAGAATCACGATGAAGTTATCACCCATATCGAACCTCGCGAATGGCAGGAGCGTTGGGAATCGTTGGGAACTCTACAGACTTGGGTCCGAACTAATTTGGAGGAGTCTCGACAGCGCATGGCGTATTATTATAATCGGACCCGTAGGAACCGGGTGTTCCAGGTGGACGATCTTGTGTGGCGTCGACAGCGTATTTTATCGTCAGCCGTGCATTATGTGGCGACGAAGTTGGCACCGCGTTCTGTGGGTCCGTGTCGAGTGAGTCGTATAATTTCCCCCCTCGAGTAGAAGTGTGTGATGTGAATGGAGGCGGCACTCGGAATTGTTATGTATCGGATTTGAAATCGTTTGAAATTTAACTCTTGTATTCTCTTCCCCTTTCTTTTCCTTTTTTTTTGTGGGAGGGGGGGTTCTTGGGTTAATTGACACAGAAGACGAAGTTCCTTTTGGATCCGCTGCTTTGAGACCCGCCAACGATGTCTTACGAGTCGCTGTCGATCACCGTCGAGGGGTGGGACCATGAGGAGATCCCAGAAGAGGAGCTGGGGCTGGTGGGCTGCCACCCCATGGAGGCAACCAAGGCGGGGGTCGTTGAAACCGAAGAGGGACCCTATATGAAAGGGGACCCTATGGTCCCTTTCGCGAAATTCCCGGCGCGACTGCGGGAAATGGCGGTCTGGATGCTGATCCGGAAGGCCAATCTGACACCGGCCACTTCCTCGACCGCGACCAAGGCACCGCCAAGGCGAGCCCCCTCAGCAGGGACTTACGTGGCTCCCGCAGCACCAGCAGCCGTGGAACTAACGCCGACGGAGGAGGGCTGCTGGAACTGCCAGCAGCGCGGACACCGCTATTCTAACTGCTGCGAACGCCGGGGCCGATTCTGCTACGGCTGTGGAACGCCGGGAGTGACCCGGGGCAGCTGCCGGTACTGTTCCGACCAGTACTGGCGGGAGCTGCGCCGGAAGGTAGAGGCCACCAGAAGGACAAACCAGCCCTAGCCCACATCAAGGCAGCCTGGAAGGAGGACCCCGTCCAGATCCCACCCAGGAATCCCTGAGGACGCCCATAGCAAGACCCAGGAAACCCCTTTCGTTCTTGTTGTCGTTGTATCGTTTCTGCGCGTATAAACCTTGTTTAGTTGGGGGGTCGGTTGAAGACCTGACGGCCGGGCGACAGCCCTAACAATCTTGGCTGTCGTGGCCGGTCACCAATAAAGAAATTTTTCTAGAACCGAAAGAAAAAGGATGAATGTGATGAATGTGTACTGATGAATGTGTGCCACCTCCGTTCGTGTCGTCGCAGGACCGCCAGATTTTTGTCAGTTTTTTTTTTTTGTAAGAGCGGAAGCGAATTCTTCTTCCCCACAGGCGCGTCGTTGGTGTTAACCGATAGCCTCCGTGTCCTCCGGCTTCCCCGGGGAGGAAGGAGTTTGTGACGAGGCAGGATTCTGCCGTCACAATCGAGAGGACATAGCGGTGGCGGTGAGTACCGTAGTAAGTTATTATTGAATTTTAGTATCGATTGGCGGCTCTCGGCGTCATCTTGGGCAATCCCTAGCTGTAAGTATGTGTGGTAAGAACAGTCGGTAGTGTAAGAACTATTAATTAATAAGTATTGTATATGGGCTGACCTGGCGGGTCATTACCACGGTCGGTACTAGTCGAGGAGGAAGACAATTGGGATCTTAATTATCGCCCCGCGATACCTATCAGGACATCTAACGCGAGTACTGTCAATTGACGGCGCTTGGCAGTTTGGCGGCGTGCGACGGAAGGACTGGAGGGGGGTTTCCTAAATTCGGAGGTCCTGGCGAGCCGTGAAGCTCATTGTCCAGGATACACCGAGAGCCGCTACACCTGTCAACCGCTTTTCGCTATCGCCGCCCGTTTTGGGATCACCTTTGGCCGCCTTAGGGTATCGCCTACGCCGTTTCGGTAAGCGAACCCGACTATGGGACAGATTTGAAAAATTCCCTTCCGCTCCACCCCGGATAGCAGGGTTTAGTCTCCTCCTCGACGCGCGACCCACCGTTCGCCATTTCTTGTTTCGTGCTGCGGGCGATTTACAAGTGTAAACCCGGGGCTCGGTTGTCGCGCGTATTAATCGTTGTGTGTGTTTCGTGGAAAGCGGCCCGCCCGGATGATCGTTGCCGATCCGCCCGGCTCGAATCGGTCCCCATTGTCGCGGGCGTCCGGGCGGCGGTAAAGTTGGGCTTTGGGCCTTTTTTGGTTCTCCCGGGGCGCCGGGAGAAGTGTCGAGAGGAGCCGCCCGCTTCTCTGTACCGCGAGATCGAAAGAAGTAGGACCGTGGGGGGCACCGAAGTGTAACCGTCGAGGATTGAATAAATCGACTTCACGAGGAATCGGTGGGCCTTTGACGACCTGGTTGTTTTGTTTTTGTTCGTGAAATACAAATCCGCCTCGCCGTTGAATCCGTTGAATCCGAATCCGTTCGCCGGTTTGCTCCCTTCCGGAACCCCCCCATCTCTGCCGTGCCGCGAGGGGCCCAAATTGGTTCCCGCGGGGCTGGGTAGCTGGTGGCCGAAGTATCTCGCGTGTTCCGGACGCCGGGCGGAAGGCCGTAGCCGGAAGATACCACGGGCTTGTGGTATGCCGAGGCATACCTGGCGCCTTAACAAAAAAATTGAAAGCGAGCCGTACGGGCCTTAAAAATTTAACGCCCGGTCGATCGCGGAATTATCGCGGGAAACGATGGTGGAGCAGAAGATTTGCAGGGTGTAGGTGCGAGACCCCTAATTCCCGTCGCACAGCATATAGTTAAATAATAATATACCGCGCGTATGCGGATTAAATTGCGAGACTTCCTGGGTACATCGCGTTGTATAACATAGTAAGATAATGATCTGGCCGGATTAATCCCGATCCTACTATTTAAACAATAGTTATAACTATGAGCGTCGAGCGTCTAGTGTGGACGCTCCCGTCCCAAGCTTGATTACCGCGTGAGGGCAACGGAGTTCCGAAATTCCCCGCCAGTTGGCAGCAGCTCCTGGATGGGGTGCCCGCGGCTTCTTGCACCGATACACTTAGCACGCCTACTACTTGAGCCGGTGGCCGCTAGCTGGCGTAGATTTCTCGTGAGCGCGCAACCGCAGTTTACGCGCGGCGGCTCTGGCTTTTAAGATTTAAAGGGACAACACCACGCGGTGTTGCGCCGCCTGGAGAGACTTCCCCTAACATCTTCGGACTCGTTCGTTTGTGCGCGAGCGATCTCAGGATTTTAATATTCACTTTACTTTACTTTTAACTTCAAACACAACGCATGTCCCATCGAAAACTACGCATTGTAAAGCGTTAACTCGCGTACCTCGGAATTAAACCGTCGAGGTTTTGCAAAATCCTTTCCCCTTACTAATATTAATTCTCCCCTTACAACTATAGGAAATAAACGGGGTTTTCACACCCATATTTTATGATAGAATACAACGACGATATTTATTTATTTATATTATCTTTTCCTTCTTAAACGTAAACGTATTCTCAGTTGTTGAGGTCCTGTGCCTCGGCCAGGAGCAGGGTCAACACATCCTGGTCGGCGTGCTTGTCCTGGTCCCCTTCGGTGTCCTCGCTGCCTCGGACCTGGAGCATCGCCGCCTGGAACTGGGCAGCCTCACACCCTCGGACTCCAGCGCCTGTTATATGGTTTGCCTCGATTGATAAAATAAAAGAAAACTCCAAATGAAAGGGTTAATAACAAGTGAGATTTATTCACCCGAGGTACTGATCGAATCCAAAAGTAAACAAAAATCAATTGAACAAAGAGCCAGATAGCTAGTACCCGACAATAGTTCGGACAGGAAATGCGGACGACGCAGATGCGTCGACGAGGAATTCAATAATTCTAGAAAATGATAGAAAAGGAACAGAAACTATGAAAGTACGGAATAAAAGGTACTGAATCTGAGATACAAGGGACGTTCCTGAATTCAAAATGAAAGGTATCCTAAAACAGTGATTTCGCCGAAAGCGCAGGCGAAAATATCAATAAACTTCTTGTCACAAGGGAATTATTACTTGATTCGCGTAACAGGTGCGATTAATTAATAGTGATTAACCGAAAGGCGCGTTCTTGGCGATAGAATGCTCCGAAGACTTCTCTGCTCCGTCGAGAAGACGGTCGCGAAACGCGCAAGGAACTTTAGCTAAATGTGACGCATCGAGAACTTTAAGAAAATCGAGACTAGAGAATTTAAAGGAGATAGTCCGTGCGAGGGACTTAGAACAAATTCAGAAACGAGATTCCAATCGGACTCTCTGTAAGGACATAGATAATGGAAACGCGTTATTTGACGGCAGGAACAATAAAATATAAAATAGGCAAGGGATTGAGGGTGTAACGTTAGTAGTAGTATTGAAACCACTATGGGTAGACTAAACAAATGACGTCATCGGCGCCGAGTCAGCCTGTGACGTCACATTACGTCACGTACCCCCACTCCTCTCATCTACCATATGGTGGGGGTACGCTAGAGCGCGGTCGCGAGTGAGAGAGAGAGAGAGAGACGGATGTATAGGCAGGTAGAGGAGGTACGCTAGAGCGCGAGACGCGAAAAAGTGAGAGAGAGACGCATGTATAGGGCCCCGCGTATCGCTGACAGCGAGAGCGGCCATTCCAAAAAGAAGACACGTGCGTCGCCGAGAGCGAGGATGGTCATTACGGAGTAGGAGGGGTACATTAAATTCAACGCATTCCCACGCGTACATTTCACTTGTTTATTTAACACTTAGTGGTGCTTTCTCCATTCAAGTACAGCTGTGTCGATTGTAGCGCGTATTTGATAACTTACAGTTGCGCCAACCTCGACGCGGCCGATCGTACGACCATTTTTCTATTTTGGGGCGCGCGCAAATGGCGACGTGGACAAATGACGTATGTCATAAAGTACAGGGTAACACAGAAATAAACAATTTGCCGAGTCGGTTTACGAACGGATGATTACATCGGGATGAAATCGATTCGCGGATAAACGTAGGAAAAAGTTCCAGCTGCAGCCACATACCAGTCGAGTGGATTCCTACCTGGCTGGATATTTATTCGGAGACGCATCCTGACGTCAGAGCGCAACTGATAGCGAGTCGCATTTATCCGCCGTTTTGAACGGCCTCGAGTAGCATTCGATTTAGTCGCAAACAAGCTGGAAGTAAGCCGGAAGGAAGCGAGTCGGAACGAGTGCCTGACAATTTCCGTTGCGAGTACCCCTAACGATCCCGTGGAAAGTCTTCGATTTTACCGATTTCGTCAAATTTCTCGCCGGGGACGATAAAATCCTTTGGTCTTTGGACGTTCGGTATGTTTCAACGGAGTCTATCGAATACACCGCTTTTTCCGGTCAAATGAAACGCTCTCGTCGCGTCGCTCGACCGGTGTCGTTACGTAAAGCTATTGCATTTCGTCGATGCAGCCGGTTATAATGGTGGAACCCTTTGTTCGTTGCTGGAGTCCGTTGGTGACGCCGGCAATAAACGGTGATTGACGGAAAGTTCGGTCGAAATTCAAAAGTCGTTCGATTCCCATTTTTTGAACTTTTCCTGGATTGGCTGGACCCTCAGGAAATTGCGAATTCTCGCGAGGAGTTTGAATCGAGGTCGGTGGATCGGCGGGTCCCGAGGTGTGGTTCGCCGATTCGTATAGATTCTTGATTTCTTCGAACGGTGTTATCCTTCGAGCCGCGCGACGGAAACCACGGAAATCATATCTCCCCCTGCGATATTTTGAGGCGAGGAAACGCTTAGGCGTGAAGACCGCCTCCGCGGCCCATAACGGTTTGAAAAAAATGGGCGACCACGAGCAAAGGGCCGCGACCGAATTTCACTGAAACAAATAAATATTTCCCTTAAGTAATTAAAACCGAATAAATTGGATGTTTTTTTTTTTCGGAATTGCGGCAATTCGTATTAGCGAAATAATATCATTTTACTTACCATTTTACCCCTGCGATGACTCGAGTTCTCGTCTGAGAGCATCGCCCTCGTAGACGGCGGCGTTGATTAGGAACCAGACTGTCCCGTCGCTAAGTACGATGGAGTAAATACCTAAGTTCCCACCTTCGAGATTCAAGAAGCGCAAACGTACAGCCAGCAGCTCTTCCCATTCGTGTCAGGGGCCACCTCCTGACGCCGTCGGGAAACTCCTGGATCTCGAATACCTCCGTGGGATCCTCTGCCCCGGCAAGAATCAGCCGGGGCATGGTCGGGTCACCTTGGTTGACGTTGCCGACCTCAAAACCCGACGAATGAGGCGTTTCGTCGCCAATATCGCGCTCGCGGTAGGGATCGCTCCCTGTATCCCTCGGTGCCATGGCTGCTGCTGAACGACTGGTCCTCTCGTCGAACGGAAAGGACCAATCTGCATCCGTACGTTTATCAAGCTCTAAGAAATGCTATCCCTATCGTGCACGCACAACCCAAACATTTGAAGCATTGTGGAGCGTCGATGGAGCAGAGTCAGCAAACATTTCTTAATCTCCCCTATAGTCGCGGACGGAGCTCGAAATTTTTTTGGAGAACCTATACCTAAAAATTTTGTATGAGAAACGCGCATAAATATGTTCATCAGGATTCATTCATAGGAAACGCCTATGATCGAAAACGATATAAAATTGTGACGAACGTGAAATATGATGCTTTTGTTTATTTTTAAGTACGATGCTTTCGATTTTTAAAATACATAGCGAGAATTCTTTGCTTGCAGAATTCCTCTAAACAATATAGAAGACGCAAACGTTGATTGAACTAAATGAAGTATAGGCTCGATCGACATTTTAAACCAAAGCAGCTTTCGCCCCTGAGTTTCGCTTACCTGCGATAAGGCGAATCCGATAAGAACCGGCGCTAAGGTCCTTGTCTGAGGTGTGGAGTTATATAGCGCTCTGTCGCCTACAAATGCACACCCCAAGGAAGGCATTCATGTCCACCGCTGTACAACGCCGACTGATTTAACTGGAGAGACAGTCGCGCGCTGAGATGTGACCTCGTGTTTCGAGGAACCGCGATCTGTTTTTTTTTTTTTTTCAGGAGAAACCTCTATGATCGATAACGAAATAAAAAATTGTAACGATCGTTGCTAAATCGTGAAATGCGACGCTTTCGTTTCTTAAATACGTAGCGAAAAGGCCTCGCGCGCAACCATTCCGGTAGAGTAGCTGACACCAAACCTCGCACTCATATGAAGATCATTCTAACACTATAGAAAACGCAAACGTTGATGCGTCCTGAATCATCTTCCTAAGGTTTTTATACAACGTCTTATGCTCGAAAAGTTACTCCATTGGTCGCTCGTGCCTCGGTGACATCGAGTTAATAAAGCGCGTTTAAGATTTTGGCTTTCTCTCATACTTACGAGTACAACCACGCATTGTTCGGTTTCGAGTACAATCACGCATCGTGCGGTTTACTCGTACTGTCCTAAACAAAACAAAAAATTTAAATGGAGGGCAAACGGGTGCTCATGCGCTGCATTTTTGCTCTGTTGAATTTGGCTGCACCTTTAAGCACCCAGTTGCAGCGCATATGCAACGAGCATTGACGCCGGAACCTGAGCTTCGTCGGTGTTTCGGCGTTACAAAGGAAATTGCGATAAGTGTTGCGACACTGCGGCATGAGAACCATCGTTCGCACGTGTCAACGCGGAGTGGACGGTGAACGGTGACGACGACGAGCTATCCGCACCGGGTTCATCTGGTATCGCCGACGGAGAAGCGGTCAACAACGGAGGCGATATTCCTGATATCCCGCATGACGCGTATTCAGTGATCGTCAGCCCCCTCGATAGCGCGATTTTCACGGATGGAGGAGAGGATGGTTTTCAGACGTTTCCAACGAACGACGGCAGCGGTAATGAGCTAATCGCTTCTGGAGCGGGTTCGACGGGTATCGCAGACGAGGAGGTAGCGGCCATCGTAAACAATATTTCCGACATCCCGGATTTCGCGTACGGATTGATCGTCATCTCTTCCGATAGCGACGTTTTCACCGATGGCGAGAAAAATCCGGCGGTATCGGTCGAGCGTGGACCCGGCGAACCGGGCCTTTCGAACGAGAGATTCGTCGTTCACCGCGCCGTTGACGACGACGACCACGACGACGACGACGGCGATAATTATGGACACAGCGGTGGTGGTGGAGGTGATCGCGATTCGAGCGTGGTGGTGGTGATGGACAATAGCACCGAACCCCTTATTTGCGACGACTCGTGCGATACTCTGATTCTCCCTCGGGTACCCGAGGTGAGAGAAGGGGTGATACGCCTGGATCCCCGAAACAACGTCACCGACAACGACGACGACGACGACGACGACGTCGTCTCGATTACACCCACGGAATCATCGGAGGGCGACGACTGCATCATCGAGTCGGTGGGTACGAGCCGCACGCCGACTTCCATGAGCGAGGAAGAAGCAGAACAAGACGCTCAATCGTGGGGAATCAGCGAGTCGTCGTCGCCGTCGCCGCCGCCGCTGCCACCGCGAAATCGCATCGAAATGGGCGAAGGTAAGTCCACGATTGTCTATTTTCATTTTCGCCGGTCAGAACTTATTTCATCTCTCTCTCATTTATTTTTCACTTCCTCCGCCCTGGATAGATGATAGTAAAATCGTTTCTTCTTCCTCCCTTACAATGTAGACGGCTTTCCGCGCGTGCGATTGCCAAGCGCGGAATCCCGTTTCGATTCGATCGACGCCTCCTCGCTTCTCACGTCGGTACGCGGGGCTGAGGAATAGTTGGTGTTTTTTTTCCTTCCGCATTTTTAAAATACCTACGCATGCATTCGTTTTATATATTTTTTTTTCTTGCAGGAAGTTCCGGCACAACCCCGCAAGTCGGGGGTGTGACGACGACGAGGAATAACAGCGAAGGAACCGCGCCGCAGCCGCCGTCGGAGCTCGACGATGTCGACGAGGAAGGGGACGTTCAAGCTCCGGGCAGCCGGTTCTCTCTAGGAAGGGAGACAACGCGATACTATAGACGCTTCGCGACACGCGGGACCGAATCCAGCATGGTGGTGCATCAATCACCGCAGGGCGCGAACGTCGTCGAGTGGTTGTGGGTAGCGTTTCGCGACATTCACACTCACGCGACTCAAAATTGTACTCGCGACGATTTCATCGGGATGACGTTTAGCAGCTATTTCTTCGCTCACGGTCCCGCGTGGATCTCGTTTCGTCCCGTTAGCGATTTCGTATACGACGACGTCTGGGCGTTAATAAGTAAAGTAGCGCAGAGCGCGGCCGAATTTAACGTCGACGAATCGTTCACAATTTGCACAGCCGTCGTATGCGGAATAAGAGGACGCGGTCGGGTATCGTTGACCCACGAGGGGGTGCAAAAGAGAAGCATTCTAACGATCGTCAACGACGACGGAATGTGTCTGCAGCGTTCCCTCGTGGCCGCGCTCGCGTACGTCGAACGTCGGGGTATATCTTCGACTTTCAAAAGGAAATCGTCGAGTATTGCAAGAACGACGTCGATATACTGCGACGCGCGTGCGTCGCTTTTCGGAAGATATTCCTGGAAATCGGAAACGTGTGCCCCTTTTCCGAGGCACGACCGTCGCGTCGGCGTGTAATAAGCTGTTCCACAGAAACTTTTTGCAAGAAGACACCATCGGCATCCTGGCGCCGCGCGGTTACAGGATGCGCAAGAATCAATCGCGTAAGGCGATCGAGTGCCTCGCTTGGCGGGAGCACGAATTAGGTAGACGCATCGAGCACGCGGCTCGCGGCCGCGAGCGCCGTTTGTGAGAGGGTCCGCTCGTAGATGGGTATTACGAGAGCGCCGAAGGGAAACACGTTTTGCAGTTTCACGGTTGTTTCTGGCACGGGTGTCCGCAGTGTCCGAATAAATCGCGACAGAGCGTTGAAATGCGGGGAAATGATGGACGAGCGTTTCGAGAGAACGCGCGCTACGAGCGAACGCATCCGCGAGTCCGGCTACTTTCTCCAGGAAAAGTGGGAATGCGATTACGTTCGAGAGAGAAGCGCCAATGAGGAAATGCGCGCTTTTCTCGAGGGCAACGGGATCTTCGCGAACGAACCGCTACGACCGCGGGATGCGTTTTTCGGTGGACGCACGGGAAACACGGTCGCGCTTCGCGAGGTACGCGACAACGAGAAAATTCGCTACGTGGACGTGTGCTCGCTGTACCCGTTTATCTCGAAAATGGGGAAATTCCCGGTCGGTCATCCGCGTGTATACGTTGGCGAGGAATGTAGCTAATTAACCGGAGCCGATAACGCGCCGGATTTCAGTCGCGTCGAGGGACTGATCAGGTGCACGGTATTGCCCCCGCGCGATCTCTATCACCCGGTGCTTCCCGTGCGTATGCACGGTCGTCTGTTGTTCGCTCTCTGTCGCATTTGCTGCGGCGAAATGCTGCAGAACGTGTGCCCACACGACGAGGCGTCGATGCGCGAATTCACGGGTACGTGGGTCGTCGACGAGATGCGAAAAGCCGTGGAAAAGGGATACGCGGTGCGCGCGGTTCACGAGATATGGCAGTACGAGATAACGCGATACGATCGGGTGACGCGGGAGGGGGGTTTCTTCGCCGGCTACGTCGACACCTTCTTGAAGATCAAGCAAGAGGCTAGCGGCTGGCCGAGTGATTGCGTCACCGACGAGGCTAAGCGGCTCTACGTCGAGCGGTACGAGAGCGCCGAGGGCGTGAAACTCGACGCCGATAAGATACGCATGAACCCCGGCTTACGCTCGGTGGCGAAACTCTGCTTCAATTCGTTTTGGGGTAAATTCGGGCAACGCGAGAATCTACCGAATACCGAGATCGTTAGAACGCGTCGACGCCTCGTCGAGATGTTATACGACCCCGAGATAGAGATCACCGGCTTGCTGCCGGTAAACGACGAGATCCTCTACGCGTCGTACGTCAGCAAGGACGAGGCGACGACGGCGTCACCCGTCACGAACGTGGCGATCGCGGCCGACACCACGGCTCAAGCGCGGCTCAAATTGTACAAGTACCTCGAGCGTCTGGACAGGTGTGTTTTGTATTACGACACCGACTCGATGATATACCTATCGTGAGATAACAAGGACGAGTACGAGCCACCTGTAGGGTGCTTCCTCGGCGACCTGACGGACGAACTCGAGAGTTACGGACCCGGAAGTTACATCCGTTCGTTCGTATCGGGAGGGCCGAAATTGTACGCGTACGTCGTCCGTGACTCGAATCGACGCGAGAGCGAAGTGTGCAAAGTTAAGGGAATCACGCTGAATCACGCGAATAGTCGTCTCGTGAATTTCGCTTCGATTCGCGCATTCGTCATGGGCGAGCGCGTGGAACCGATCGTTCTCGAGTACGATGCCAGACGTCGAACCGCCTTTCACGACGTCGTCACGCGTCGCTAGCGAAAAGCCTGTAAACCGGTATATCGTAAGCGTCACCTCGTCGGTCGTTTCGACTCGTTACCTTTTGGATACAAAGGTGACGAATAATAATAATAATAATAATAAAAACCTTAAACAACGGAACGCTTGCATTGTTTTTCCCCTCCCTCCCTCTCGATATCGCCTAGAGAACGCGACCCCACGCCGCTCCCCCCTCTCTCTCTCTCTCATCGTCCCATCGCGATTAAAAATATCGCGTAGTCACCGTAGTCGTCGTCATGGATACGCGCTGAAAACATCCGTGAACGGCCATGATATGCGGTCCCACGGGCTGCGGTAAGACGCATTTCGTGAAGACGTTCTTTCGTCATGTGAACGACATGACGGACGTACCGCCCGAGCGCGTTCTCTTCTACTATTCCGAGTGACAGGAGGCTTATCGCGAGTACAGCGACGGGGTGGAATTTCGCGAGGGTCTACCTCGCTCGAGCGACTACGCCGACGATCCTCGCTCGAAGCTCGTGATCATCGACGATCTGATGCGCGAGGCATCGAACAACGCGGTGATGGATTTCTTCACGAGGGCTAGCCATCACAACAACCTGAGCGTCGCGAAAAATCTGTTTCATCAGGGCCACGGGCAACGCGATATCTCGCTGAACGTCAATTACATCGTTGTATTCAAGAATCCGCGAGATCGCGCGCAGATACGTCATCTGGCGCGCCAAGTGTGTCCGGAGAATTCGCGATTCCTGCAGAAGGCTTATCACGACGCCACGTCGCGACGTCACGGTTATCTGTTGCTCGATCTGAAACAATCGACGCCCGATAATTGTCGTTTTCGCGCGTGTATCTTTCCCGCCGAGGGGGAGTATCAGTACGCGTACGTTCCGCGCGCATCCCTGAAATAAAAACGAGAAATCACCCATACGACGAATCAGTCGCGTCACCGTGATTGCAGGGAAAGCACGTTGCCCGATCGGTAGGACACAGGCGGCCATTTTACACGCTCTTTGTCACTTGAACGCGATACAGCGCAAAGCGTTGCTACGTTCGGCCGATCCGCGACTCGTAAAGTGTATCTGCGAGTGCGCGCTCAACCCCTTGCGCGGCAACGTATCGCTGAAACCGCGCGAGAAGCGTCGTCTCGAACGCCACTCCTCGCTGTTGCGTCGTCTCGCTAAAAAAATCCGGCGGCTTATCGACGAAGAAACGCATCATCGTTCAACGCGGATGTTTTCTACCGCTTCTGCTAGCACCCATTCTCGGTACGATCCTCTCCAATTTCATCGGTCGTTAAGGAGCTATGGAGCACGCCAAGAAGGTGGTTCTCGTGCCTCTGGAGTGGCGACGACTACTGGAGAACTTTGAGAAAATCACCGCGTACCTGGATTCCGACGACTACCAATCGCTCGAGCAGCCAATGCTCACGGAAAAGCATACGACGCTGCTGACCGTCTGTATGGGCGGTATGGCTGTCATCTTCGATAAACGAGTGTCGAAGGATGCATCGGCGGAGCATGGACCTAGCCACCGAACCACCGAAGAAAAAACGCAAACACTACGAATCTACCGTCATTCTGAAGAAACCCACATTCGACGGATTAAAGAGCCTTCGGTTTGCCGTGGATCTTCGACTCCGTTACTTCGAACAGCTCGTCGATGCCGTCAACGTGTGTTGGGCCGTAATGCGAGGTAACTCCGGCCAAGGACGCGAACCACTTCGAAGCATCGTCATCGGGGCCAAGGAACTCAAGAAACACAAGATATGCGAACATCCGTTCTTCGCCGAGACTGTTTTCGAGGAACTCTATACTCTTATGTAAATATTTGTCATTTGGTTGAAAAAAAAAACGTGAATATCAATTTAATTATTATTAATATGATTTCCTTCATTTCACCTTAATAAACCTGGGCGTGGCGCATTATGGGGCAGTATACTCGACACCAGCTGTTATAGCGTAAGACGCGAGGCATTTAATTCAAATCATCGGGCGAGTCGGTCATAATTTCATTCAGGTGATAAGACGCTCGCGTAGCCGTCCTACCTCGTAATGGCCGCTCTCGTTAGCGGTGATATGTGGACCCTTAAATCGCCTCCAACTCTTTCATTCATGCGTAAGACGCTCGCGTACGACTGACCCTCCTACTTTGTAATGGCCGTTCTTACTACGAAGGAATTTCATTCAGGTGATAAGACGCTCGCGTACGCACACCCCTCCTATTTCGTAATGGCTGCCCTCGCTATTGGCAGCGCACGTGCATCTTTGGCATGGCCGTTCTCGCTATCAGAGATACGCGGGGCCCTGTACATACCTCTCTCTCTCTAGCGAGACTCTCTCTCACTTTTTCGCGTGTCGCACTCTAGCGTACCTCCTCTACCTGCCTATACATCCCTCTCTCTCTCTCTCACTCGCGACCGCGCTCTAGCGTACCCCCACCATATGGTAGATGAGAGGAGTGGGGGTACGTGACGTAACGTGACGTCACAGGCTGACTCGGCGCCGGTGACGTCATTTGTTTAGTCGACCCATAGTGGTTCCAATACTACTAACGTTATTTTAATTATATAACTCCCAAAACAAAATCCTGGCAATTAATATTCCGACCCTTTGATGAAATCACAAGTAAATAATCTGAAAATGGTGTCTCTCTCTCGTATTCTCTCAAGAGCAACAAAAATTTTGGGCGCCAGGCCCTCCCAAGGGCCAATCCGGGAGTCGAAACGCACGGGCTTGTTACGTGGCGGACGAGTGGCTAGCGAGGCCGGGGGAATTTTGCAGACTCCTCCGAGCGGTATACTGTTTGTAGAGAAATTAACTCTTACGCACTCGTAACCAGTTTATGATTTGAGAAATATGGAGAGGATAATCCTAATAAGGGTAAGTCAACCTCTTTAGTGGGATCGATAGGTTTTTGGTCCTCAGAGGGTGGTTGGAAAGTTGCAATGAGGACACAAGAGGGTTTTAAGGTTTTGTGAGAATCAAGTCGTCGTTTTATACTGAATGAAACAGTTCTATTTATAATGCAAGGGGTACAATGTCCATGGGGGTAAGGTGCGCGAAAGATATACTGTAATAAGTGGATCGTCGCGAGACGAGACAAGGACGTTGGAGGCCGCGCGCTAGCGGCTTGCGGAAGTGTAACGATATATGTCCGCGTATCAACTGCGGAATGCTGACGCGAGATTCTTTGCTGGCAAGGTGCGCTTTGCCTTACGCAGCAAGGGCGGTTAATGAGTTGCGATTTATACTTGAGGAGTTAGAATTTGGTAGTCTTTACCGGAAGGTGAATACTGAATTCTGTTGTGGGTTAGTAAATTGGAATAGGGTTCGAAATAGTGATGAAAGAGTGAAAGAGTGAAAGAGTGAAAGAGTGGAACTCTTCGAAGAGGACCTGTACCTTGGCATCGCAGAGGCTTTTACTTCCGGTGACGTTTCTTCTACGTCCTGCCGGTTGCGATGAACTGCACGTGAACGCCTTCAAACCGGGGCGTGCCCTAGGGCACGAGCTTCCTAAGATTCTCCCGTTGGTCCGGAATTCGCAGCGCCGTCATTCTTCTCACTGTTGGCTCGTGGATGTCAAAGTATCGAAACGCACAACTGTTACTACGGTACGGTCAGCTCTTCAGAGAGCTCCAGCCTCGTTCCTGAGACTGCTCTGTACGTTGTCTTGTACTCTTCTATGCTACTGCCATACTGATACTATACTACCGGCGGCTGCTTTTCGGCACTGCTTTTATACGAGATCTTATCCTTGAGATGCCCGTGAGGACAGGGACCGGTTCCTTTGTTTCTGGATTTTGTTGTTAGAAGTTTGATCGGAAGTGCTGAGGTAGTCACTAGGTTGGCGGAAGAGTAGGTCCGTGTTTTGGTCCAAAGTGCAGTTCGATGCGGAGTGCGTGCGAATAAGCCAAAATAATTCCTCGATGATTGTTCCACTCGTTGTTATTTTTTCGGTTTAATCGGACGATACTGTCGTTGCTTTGGATTTGATATTTATCTTTCGGTAACTGACTCATACTTAGTGGAATGCGCGCCTCTCTATTTTGAGGAAAAACGGGTAGCCTCGTAACACTTCCCCCCTTAGATGAAACATCGTCGTATGGTACGGTGCTTTCAGAGGGTCGTGCTAGACGAGGAGTTGAGAGGGTGTTAGTATTACAAGAGTTAGTCGTGTGATCAACCAAAAAGGTGGCGTTGATTACACGTTACAATGCTTATGCTAGAGTTAGTCTTATCATCTAAATAATGCTTGGATATATATATAGATTAGAGATTAGGATTTGTAACAGTGGTAGTAATGCGGCTATGCGATCAGGGGTAGTTACCGATTGCGAAGCCGGTGCATGGTTAATTATAATTGGCTTCGGAGTCGATGTGATTTCAATGGTGCGGAGTTCTTCTAGTTGTTCTTCAGGGGATGTTCGTTGGCCGGTCTTGGGAGTGTACTTCCATCTTTGGTTGCTGAATTTAATTAATGCGTAGGCACATCCGATGATGATAATGGTTGTTGTAGTGATTCCCATCGGAGCGTATGGGGAAAGGTAGTGGTGATGATTTTCTTGGTGATTTTGAATTTCACGTGCCTCATCTTCGAGCTTAAAAAGTGCCAAGCCGTTTTTGCTGTTTTCCCAGGTTGGTGTACTATTTCCGAATGTGAACTCTTTTTGGTCGTTGTTTATGGCTGTCACATGGTGTTGCGTGATTGGGCCAGTAATTGCTGAAATGTTGAGCGAAATCATTGGGGTATATGGATACGTTACGCCAGTGCTGGTATGTTCTTGGGTGGTGATTAAGCGTGTGCGGGTGGTTGTAGCGGCACATCCAGGCTCGAGTTGAAGTATCCCTTGTCCTATGATTTCGATGATGTCAATTCCTTTACTGTGGCAGGAGATTCGTAGTTGTTCAGGTGTCACTGCTGAATACAGCCAGTTGTTTGTGGTCGCCAAACGTTGCCAATAGGTTTGTCCGAAGCTTGATAAGCGAAGGTCACAGATTTTCCAATTTATTGGCTGCGATTCCATGAATAGGTTAATTTCGCAGGTGGCTGCGGAGTTGACGGCATGGAGTGGGAGCGTAAGCTCACATAGTACTCGGTGGCGATGGGTGAGACATCCTTGTAGATAAGGCTAATTGGGGGAAGAGTAATAGGTTTTGTCTTCGGAAAGGGCTATGTACGGAGTTCGGGGTTGGACATATGCAGTGAATTGGTGTTGGGTGCCATATGATTGGAGTGTAGGAATTGGGTATATTCCGTATAAGTGGAAACTTTCTTGGTCTAAAAGAGGGAAGGTTAGTGTGAGGATCAGGCGTCCTTTATGATAGTATGGTTGTATAGTAATGATTTGATTGATTGATCCGGCAAGGAGTTCTTTGGTCAACAAGGGGAATTCCAATGGAGACGCCTCTTGAATTTTTTCAATAGAGTGTATTAATTGTTCTGGGGATAGGATTGCAGGGTGAAGGATACCTTGTCGAGCGAAGAGCACGGCATCCGTGATTAAAATTAATCCGGAGCGATATTCTTGCGTGAGACCTTCTAGGGCTGATATTCAGCGCCAAACGGCTGTTTGATATGCCTGTTTGTGAATTTCGAGACTTTCTTCGTGTAGGGCCTGTGCTATGTCCTTGGCTATATCACGATTTCGTATGGAAGCTCGAGAGAGTTCGTCTAATTGACGATGTATCCCTTGGAATTCAGATCGTATTATATGGGTCTAATTTCCAACTATTTCGGCGAGATGTTTTTGGTTAGCTTCAAAATTTTCAAATTTTTGGTTGTAATATTCAGCGTCCTCAGTAGTGAGAGTGCCGAATAATACTTTACTAAGCGTTCCAATGAATGCTAAAGGTGCGCCACGTTTAGTGACTCTTTTTGGTAATGGAACTTCGTTAAGTAAATTTTGAAGTAAATCCGCGTATTTTTGTGCGTCGGCTAATAGGCTATGGATGCGCAAAATTTCTTCTCCTGCGCCACAGAAGGTGGCATTTATACGTCCGCACTGGTCTCCAGCTTCTTGTATATGAGAAGTAATTTGGGGCTTTTGATCCAGAAGGGTCAAGGCCCCTCCGTGAAGGATTGTATTTCTAACGCGGTGATTAGTTGGCATCGAACATGGTATGTTCGAATTTCCTTGGTTTTTTCGAAATAGATTCCGGTAGATTTATTGATAGAGATTATTTTGTAGCCGGTGTCTTGGAAAAAGGCTCCTGAAGGAAGAACCAGAAGTGCTAGGATCCACATGATTTCCATCTTGTTGTTTGGAATCAGTTTTGCAACGTCTCGGTTTCTGGAAACAAAACGAAATTAAATCTGTTATGGTGAGCAAGCGCGGTTGGTCTTGCTCAATTTCGATGTTGAGGCGTCTTAGGATGCAGGTGGTGGTCCCTTGTGAGGTGCTATTTAAGCGAGAGGTTTGGAATGTTTCAATCATTAACGCTTTCGCTTCGAGCGCCGCTTATAAGCGGCGCGCATAATATGTCTTGTGCGTACGAGCGCCGCTTATAAGCGGCGGCCGCGCGACGACTTCTGGGTCGTCATCCCATACATTCGGCATTCAAACGATTCATACATAAGGGCAATCTGTAGTCGATAATGTAGATTTTTTCGTTATCAACAGACCGTTTTCGTTCATTTTATTAACATATTGGATTATAGACCACTTTATAAAATTACTCATTGTTGAGGTAACCCTAAACGATCGTGTACTGTTTCACATTAAAAATCTCATCGTATATTCATTGATAGCGAAAGGATTTCATATAGGATTCTTACAAGAATTTGAATAGATGAAGCTTGAGGTATGGTTGTCAATTTGTAAAAAAAATAGGAATTGCAGGTTAGAATTTTGTTCGAAAATGTCTTTTTAGAAACAGTTCACACCCTTGTAAAATGTATGCACGGAATACAAGAAATATGTTTCAAAATGGACTATCTGATACGGAAGAAAATGAAGATAATTTTAACTTGCCTAAACGACGCCGAAGGAACATATGCAGCACATCAGATTCTACATCCGAGTCAATTGAAAATGATGCCGAGAAGAGGTGCAATCTAACATGGACGACTAAAAATGTCATACCACAAATACATCCATTTTCTACGAAGGACTCAGGAATAAAGACGAAATTACCAAGATCGTCATCTATTTTAGACTATTTTCAACTATTTANTCAGGCAAGTGGTACAATCCTCTGCGGACCTTATCTGAAGTACGCGGTTTCCGCATTCGGTGCAGGTGAGATTCGCGGATCCTGCGAGGGTGAAGGTATGCCACCAAATCATTTTATAGTTTGATATGAAAATGTTGCTCTCCTTTTTCCTTTAATTTGGATGGGTCTGCTGTCAGATATTCCTTTAGGCAAGTGGTACAATCCTCTGCGTACCTTATCTGAAGTACGCGGTTTCCGCATTCGGTGCAGGTGAGATTCGCGGATCCTGCGAGGGTGAAGCTATGCCACCAAATCGTCCGGTAGTCTTCCCAATGGGGGTATCGAGATCGGTTGTAATAACATTGGTAGCACATTTTTTCGTTTCTCTCAGGATGCCACCACAGACTGCCTCCTCGGGGTGTGAGACATCGTAATTGAAATAGGAGTCGGTAGGCGTTGGGATATTGACGGGGCAAGACGCCGTCAATCAAGGGGTTTTCGGGCGGTGTAGCGTAATCGTACAGGTGATGCAACACAGGCATTCCTGCGTGGAGGGTGTGCTGACGATGCGGCTTTTGTTAACAGGCATATTCGCCTGGTGGCCGTGCGCCTGTGAGAAGAAAAGGGGGTATGTGAGATAAGGAGAAAGAGAGAGCGAGAGAGAGATATGGTGTGTCGCGGTTGCCTGCGTGTAGGTTTGGGTGTCGGCAAGATATTATTATTATTATTATTATTATTTTTTTTTTTAAAGCCGCGGGCGTAGTGATGATCGTTTAGTCAAAATTAGAGATGTAGTCAATATGTTCCGAAAATCTTTCAATCAGACATTCCATCCATTTCAAGATCTTTGTATTGATGAAAGCCTTATGTTATACAAAGGCCGCTTGTCNACCCCAGAAAATCCAAGCCTTTTGTTATAACCGTAGAATGAAATAAAAATCAACTTTGTCTATTTCGTAATATAATCAATTTATTTCTTCCCTCCCAGACGTAACAACATAGGCCGTTTGTCATTCAAACAATATATTCCTTCGAAAAGGAATAGATTTGGTATCAAATCTTACATGCTTTGTGATTGCAAAACCGGCTACGTGCAGGATATTATAATTTATTGCGGACGTTCAACATTTGTTGAAAATACAGGTACGGCGATTGGAAAATCGGGTGCGATAGTTTTGTCGCTTTTACGACCTTTCTTACAAAAAGGTCACACAGTCTATATAGACAATTTCTATTCGCGTCCGGCATTATTTCGATTGTTGCATAATAATAGTACTAATGCGTGCGGCATCAGATAGTCTGCTAGCGATGAAATGGTTAGACAAAAGAGAAGTCTATATGATTACAACCATGCATACGGCCGACTTTGCAACCGTGCCTAGATATAGAGGAGCACAGAATGTTGCTAAGCCCGTATGTGTTATCGACTATAATAAATCAATGGGCATAGTAGACAAAGTCGATATGGTTACAAGCACTGTCAATACAACGCGAAAATCGATGAAATGGTACCGCAAATTTTTTTTCCATATGATAGATATTTGTGTATGGAATTCATATTGTCTCTTTAAGTATAATCGAAGAGAAGAAATTTCCATTGCCAAATTCCACTTGCAGTTAATAAAACAAATGGTTGCAAAATATCGGCGTAATAATGTAATTCGGCATGAAGGCAGACCGGTCGACAACCCCATGAGGTTAACAGATCAGCATTTTCCATCTTTTTATAAAGCCAACAGTAAAAATCTAAAACGCAGATGCGTCGTCTGCAGTAAGAATGACAAAAGATCCGACTCACGATACGAGTGTAAAGAGTGTGATATTGGTTTATGCGTAGATCCATGCTTCAGAATTTACCATACGAACTTATACTACTAATCACTTTATATTAATATATTAACTTGTTTGCGGACAATAATTAATTAAAATTTAAATCTTACTTGTAACTTTTAAGTTATAAATACTTTCATACCAAAAATGTAAATAATACTCATTATATAGTAACAAAGTTTGTTTTATTTAGCAAAATTGTTACTTAAGACCTAGGAAAACGTATATAGAGCAACAACGCATATTGTGCGCATTCTCGGCGCGCGCGCCCGTACAGAGACAGTACTTCGGCGGACTGGACATCCGAAGCGAAAGGGTTAAAGGAAAAAACGCGCGTTTGACTTTAAACGTTTATAACTGGACAAAGGAAACCATATAACACCCAGTGTCCGGCTGTTGGAAAGTTAAATCCTTACGCTACATGCCGGTTTTATTCTGATTTTACTACGGTTTCTTTTCATATTGGAAAAGCCTTTTGACTAAGGTATTAAATGTTACGTACGGTCGACGAGATGCAAGGCCGGGGGAAATATTCGGGTTTTGCCTGATAAGGTCTTACCTCGAACGTCCACGTAATGATTAGATATTATTGTGAGGAGATGGCCCGAGCAGCTAGACCAAATCCTCTGGTGGGATTTATAGGAATGGGAAGCCAAGGAGGGCCCAATAAATGGGGGTTATCACTAAATTGACGAGGATGAATATATCTGTCTTCTGTCAGATGGGGTTTCTACAAATCGTGAGGGTCCGCGAGGGTGCTCGTGTATAATTTTTACGGTTCGGTTTCGTTCCGCGTTGCGGAGCTTTGGGTGACGCGATAAGGCGGTCAGTGGCAGTAGGTCACTGGACGCCTAATATGCTAACATGGCGCTTCTTGCATTCAGAATTTGCGAGGTTCGCGTGATTCTAACGCGAGGCAAGATATTGAAATGTTTTGGAGATACAAAAGGCTTAATCTATCCGGTTATCTGAAGCTAGGCATGGAATTCGGGTGTTTTTAGTTACGATGAAAGATGAGATTAGGATGGAAAAATGAAGGAGACCCGCGCTTGCGAAAGGGCCTGTACCTGGCTTAAATCAGCGGCCAAATTCGGTGACGTCCTCCTTAGATCGATCAACCGGATGACTGCGCGTGAACACGTTTCGCCCGTGACGTGCCCTAGGGTTGGAGGTGTCTTCGGAGCCTCCTGTCCAACGGATGAAGAATTGCCGCCGTCCCTTCCTGGCTTGATGCTCTTGGATCGCCAGAGTACCGAGCAGTACAACTGTAGCTGGGGGGCAAGTGATCCTCCGAGTTCGATGGTTTCGGTCTTAGACTCGCTAGGAACTGAGAGTCGCGAACCAAAGACTCCAAGCTCGTGGTCGATGACGATGATGGGTCCGTGAGACTCGGTGTGAGTCTGACCTTTCTTCTAACTGACTGCGACTAACTAACTAACTGACTGTTCGACTGGACGATTGTTGGTTTTTATCGGCGAATTTGGGACGGCGCTCCAATTGGTGGGGGTTCCATGATCTAGATGAGGGCGGTGTTTGCAGGGGTGTAGGATGTGTTGCAGCGTCATCAGGATGCACTTGGGCCCGGTTGATCGCGACCTGGTCTACTTGGGTCGGTGGCGCGATCTTAGTCAGGTCGACTACGACTTCCTTTCGTAAGCGTATGTCAAAATCGCATGCTAATTTACGGAATTCCATGGCTGCCTTTCTGTTTACCGGGTCGCGATTATTTCGTAAGTAGTGTCTACGTAACATGAAAATCTCAATTTGTCTGTTTTTTATTCAATTCGATGCTACAGTTGGAGAACTGCTTGAGCCTTTTCGATTTCTACGTATCTTTTTTCTCTTTAAAGTGTCTCTTATGATCGTGCCTAACTTTAATTCGCTGGCGCTTTTCCTTTCTTATGTCTCAAGGACCCAAACATGCTGTAAGACCCGGGAAAGGCTCAAAATCACCATTTTCTCGTGCGAACGCCCAAATTCGTATTTCAGGAACTTTGTGGGCTTTCACACGATACTCCTGTTATTTTATGCGAATATAAACAGTCAGCAGTTTGAAAATATTTTATAAAAAAGAAATAGATACATGGAGTGTGTTTTAATATATTGCAATATAAACGCACGCATTGGGTAATCCCATTGTCAGCGATATTTTCTAATGCTTTTTCTTAAGAACGATGTTATGAGCTCAATCTTATTTATTTACGAAAAATTCTTCCAGTTGTTTTTTTGGATTTTTGGACGAATAACTGTGTTATTCAGCTCTAGTTTTTGCAACAAAATCTTTTGAAATATTAAATGTTTACATTCTCATAGAAACATGTGAGCATCATATGAGAGTCCGCAGCAGTTCTTAAGATGCAATTTTGGGTGTTCGCACGAGAGAGTGGTAATTTGGAACCTTTCTCATATCTTACCCCATGTTTGGGTCTTTGAGACATATGAAAGAAAAAGCGTCAGCAAATTAAGGTTTGTCCCAATCATTTGGGACACTTTGAAGAGAAAAAAGAACATAAAAATCGAAAGGCTTCAGGCGGTTTCTAGATCGAATTGATAGCATCGAATTGAATGAGAAACAAACAAATCGATACTTCCAATATCTGATTTAAAAAATATTTTTCAATGTGAAAAAATTCCCGCAGTAAAATCGGAATGAAACCGTTGTTACGTAACCGGAACCTGCACCGACAGTTCTGAATTTCTACGACGAAATTCAGAGTGAGAGATTCGGAAAGAAAAATGATCGTTAGAATCTTGACTGAGGATTCTATATCTCGAGTATGCTCTTCCCGTATTGACGCCGGAAACGATGCGGAGAGAATGTTGAAAGAATATCCCGAGCGGCTGGAATATTCTTATCGGGGATTCGTTGCTCTTTCAAAGAGCTTTGCACCCCTTACTGATTCGTACCCTTGTAATCGTACTTCAGGAAAGACTGGATAGAGGGTTTTAAAATGAATGAAGTAGAAAGTATAGACTAAGTATAATTAACAACAAAACAATTTACAATGAATACACGTCAAAGTTTGATTAAATACGAATTGAAGATTGAGAGTGACGCGATAGAAGCTAATTCGCGTGGAACGATCTTCTTCGTTAAGAATGAAATTTAAATTTATGGGTACTTGGGAAAGAAATCTACGTCCTAGGATAGCGGATCTGTCCCGAGTCTATCTTTCGATTGTGTGATAACCGTCCTGTTTGATCTCCCTAAGGATGTACGGTGGCTGTCGATACTTAAGTCCGATCAGTTCCCTACACCGAGACAGAATACTAACAGTCGGGAAGTCCCGAGGTCACGTCTTTACCGAACGGTGGTCAAACGTCTTCCATGCCCAATCGACGCTGTTTTCGGATGTTTATATAATGTCAAAAGAGCGTCGGTCGTGGGTGGGGTCGACGGACTTTGGCGTACGGCGTCACCGTGCGTAGTCGAACGCCGGTTGTTGCTCTGCCGATTCTGCAGAATTGCATCTTTGAATTGGCAACTCTGTCTGAGGTTAGTGAACTGGTAAATTTATAAGGTTTTTGAAAAATAAGACCTACTTCCGTAACACCGTCATGTAGTGTAAGAATTCAGCTTTCCAACGGCCACATATCGGATGTTGTACGAATTTTGTTTTTACCGAGTTAAAGTAAAACACGAGCGTTTTCCTTTAAACGCCATAACTCGGTTAATGAATCGTAGAGGATGTTTTTTAAATAAAATTATAAGAAAACTCCTGTAGATGATCATTTTTCGAAGAAAAATTCACCTCTGTACAGAGTCCTCAATTTTCCTGAATTGGCCAATTACGTTTCTTGTCATCTAAGGTAGAGTAATTTAATAAAAAATTGGGGTATGCTATTTTTTAATGAGACGTGAAGACTCCCTACGTTTGTTTCATATGTCCTACTGCATGTACAAATTTGATGATTTCATTTCATTAATAATAAAGTATCAAAATGAATTTAACAGGTAAATCGGCTTTCAGAGAATGTTGTGAAAATCGATCCTATTTGAGATTTTCTTGTAGACCGCTCTCACGCCCAAAGTAGTGAAAACATCAAGGGGCCGTCACCGACTTATTTAAAAGAAATTTTGTGCTCTACAAGATTGGTTCTATGCATTTTTGCTTCAACTCTAGCCATCTTTGTAGCGTTCTCGATAAAAACACCCATGGCGTGAAAAAATGTGTTTTTAATGTATTAATTTTTTGGTACAAAAGCGAAGCGCAATTCCAATAACTGAAATTCTTATTACATATTGTGACGTTGTGGATTTTGGGCCACCAGTTACATTAATTTCTGAGGGCCACTTAGCCCTTTTCGGAATATAGGGGCACGTTCCGATCCGGCGGTCCCCGATTTGCTGGGAAACTAGCGCCGACTGTATATTAATTTAGTAAATTTTTAGCCCTTTTTCAGGTTTGGCTTTGCGACTGCCGTAGCTGATATATTTTTTCTTGCGGATTCCCGAGAGGCCCCGCTTGGGATACGCCTTTTTGCATTTTTTTTTTTCTAGAGGAAGAGCATAATTTGTAATCTCGAATATTGCGTGGAATATATATAAAAAAAATTCCAGCGAATATTCGAAAACCTATAAAAGCTTGCGTAGAGGCGGTTAGCAACGGGAACGACAACAGTGTCGACCTCGCCGAGGTCACGGCTACGACGTCGCTCGCCGCTTCAAGAGCCGCTTCGAGAACGGCGGCCGACGGCTGCGCAGGGGCGTAACGTCAAGAAGCGTAAAGACCGTGACGTCGGGCCCTATTAGGGGAGCCGGCCGACCTCGTCTTCGCCACTCTGGCGGCCCTGCCTACGGGGGCGGACCCACGGTTAGTCCTGGTGGCTAGAGATGGGCCGCCCGCAGGAAACAGCACTACCCGGTCAGGAGCTGGGCCGGGGGATGGGGTCTGGGCCAATTTGCCACATAAACCTGCTAGATGAAATTATCAACGGAGACATGTTGTGTGATGTGGCAGGATTTTGCCGTCACAATCAGGGGTGCAGCGGTGGCGGTAAGTACCAAATATTGTATTTATTTAATTGCAGCATCAGTTGGCGACACGGGGGGTTATCATGGACAATCACTAGCTGTAAGTATGTGTTGTAAATAAGGGCGATCTAGGGTAAGAACTGATAGGGTTAAATGTTTATCGGGAGAGTATGTCGCGGCCATGTTACCGTCGGTACGCGTCGAGGAGGAAGAATCGGGATCTCAATTATCGTGCCGCGATACCGGTCGGGACATCTAACGTGCGCGCTGTCAATTGACGGCGCTTGGCAGCTTGACGGCGTTCGACGGAAGGTCTGGAGGGGGATTTCCGAATTGCGGAGGTCCTGGTGAGCCGAGGAGCTCATTGTCCAGGATACTCCCGGTGTCGCCGGAATTGTCGAGCTCGCTGCCGCTGCCGCTGCCATATCTTTCGGAATTTGACCGCGGAAGGGTTAAGAGTCGCTTGGTGAGCAAACCCCTAGTAGATTTTCAGAATAAAGTTCCTTTCCGCTCGGAAAAAATATCTCATGTATTCGGTTAGTTCGCCTCCTCGACACGTGCCCGGCGGTAGTTCTCGTAAGGTGTCCGGTCGTTAGTGTGACCGGGACCGGTACCGTCGTGATTCGGAATGCGCTCCCGATTTTTCTCGTCCCGCCTGTAAGTACCGATTCTCGTTTGTGTTGCGTTAGGGCCCTCCGGTTGATCGTTACCGACCCACCCGGCCTGTCATGTCCGTTCGTTTAGTGAGGCCTGGGTGGTGGTAGCTGGGCGTTGAGCCTCGTGTTCTCCCGGAAAGCCGGGAGTCGAAGTATCGAGGAGCCGGTGGCTCCCTTTTTTTTTTTTTTTTTTGCGGACCTAGGGGATTCATCCTTGCACGCGCCGGTAGGGCCCAGAAGTATTCATGGGAGGGCAGTATTGAGACCAATAAAACAAGGGCGAGATTCTAGATGAAATAGGACTACGTAATTTCTTTGTCTTCCTTTCCGACTTCCAAGTCCATTACGCTTCTCCGCTTTGGTGGGCGACCCCCCCCCCCCATCTCTACCGTGCCGCAAAAGGTCGCGTGACCCTTGCGGGGCTGACTAGCTGAGGGCCGGGTGTTTCTCGCGGTTGTCCTATAGTGAGCCGAACACCCTAGCCGGATTTGGTCAACGGTCTCGCTGTATATTGTGACATACCTGCGCCCTTAATAAATTCAAGCGAGCCGTACCGTGTATGTTCGGGATTTTTCCGACCGCTAGAATCGGGTACACTGTGGGAGGAACTGAGCGGGGAGCCAATTTGTAGGGTGTGGGTGCGAAACCCCAAATTCCCGTCGCAGTGGATATCCGTGTATTGGATGAGACCTGGCAAGCCGATCTCATTGGCATGTCAGCCTATGCGAGAGAGAACCGTGACTACAAGTATCTGCTCACCATTATCGATATATTTTCAAAATTTGCTTGGGCCATGGCGACGAGGAGTAAGAACGCTATAGATGTGATGGCGGCTGTGAAATCTATACTGGTGCAGAGTTCGACTCTTAAGAAATTACACGTTGACAGAGGCCAAAATTTTACAATTTCAGGATCTGCTGCAAAAATATGGTATTACGCTGTACTCCACATTTAGCAATTTGAAGGCATCGATCTGCGATCGATTCAACCAGACTCTGAAAAGTAAAATGTGGATGTAGTTCAACCTACGGTGCAATCATCGGTGGATGGATCTTTTATCGAGCTTGGTATCCTCTTACAATAACAGTAGACACCGGACCATTGGTATGAGGTCCGCAGATGTTACCGCTAAGAATGAGAAGATATTCGTGCAACGGGGATCAACAATTTTAAGACTAAATCTACGCGTAAACGATCAAAGTTTAAAGTAGGAGATAAGGTGCGAGCTAATAAATTTAAACACGTTTGCAACAAAGGCTATACACCTAATCGGAGGACAGAAATTTTTACGATGTCATGTTAAAAATACCGATCCGGTGACGTATAAACTCAAAGACTATCAGTATCACCTCATCGATAACGGTTTCTATAAACAGGAACTCAACAGCGTTAAATATCCTGACGTTTATCTTATAGAGAAGGTGCTCTGGAAGCGCGGAAATAGGACTTTTGGAAATGGTTAGGGTTTGACGATTCGCATAATACTTGGATTTGTAAAAGCTATGAAATTAAAAGATAGACAGTTTTACACATTTACTGGTTTATTATATTCTTTCTGTACCCCCCCCCTCCATGGAAAAGTATCGGTTATCCCCGGTACAATGATTCTTTTTAAGAATTCGGAATAGCCATCTACAACGTACTACTTAATTATTTTTATTAAGGCATGTCACCCCCGCTTTACATGTCGTACCAATTTTTGAGCATAATGCCCTCCGAGTTAATTACATTCATGTTTTCGCCTTGGTATCGAGACAATTTATGTAAACGTGGGCTCTTTGAAATTTAAAAAAAAGTTTAACTCAATCATAAATGGAAGTAATAAAAGAAAAGGAAAGAAAATAGAAAATAAAAAGAAAAGGAAAGAAAAAGAAAAGGAAAAAGAAAAGGAAAAGGAAAAAGAAAAGAAAAAGAAAAAGATTTTTTTATACTGAGTACTTAGCTTATACTTTTATTAAAACGATGCGAAGTCCCTCTCGCGTCATCTTTGCTTGCACATCGTTGATCTCGGTTACGCACTCAAACCCAGGCCTCGAGAACCCACTCACGTAGGTGTATATTTCTGCGACGCTGATGATCGCCATCCGTGTCTCTTATAAATTGCCGTCTGTCCAATCCAGCGGGACGATTACGCTGGGCATAACTTCAACGTAGCCTGATCTATCGAAGATTTAGACTATGACGACAGAGCTGTTGCAGGACTCCCGAACATTATTTAAAAGAAACTCCCCTCCACTCGGTACTTTTCGGTTTGACAAAGGGATGCAATCTATCCAAGTTGTTTTGACTACTCGGAGTCAGTACTTCTTCTTTAAAGGATTAAATGATCGAGGGGACCTCGTACTCTTTCCATGATGATAATATTAAACAGTAATCGTGAACCTTCAAATTCTAACTTCTTACACTTTTTTATAACCCCACTGGAGTGTATCGGTCGTACTCGGAACAATGATCGTTTTGTTATCATTCCAACTCAGTGCTAATTTTTTTTGCTGTATAGTGTAAATATTATGTGCCAGTTTCCTGCCCCGCCCCCCCCCCGCCTTCTGCCTGGAGTCTCCTAAGATCCTTCCGCTGATCCAGAATTTGCAGCACCGTCATTCTTCATACTGTTCGCTTGAGGATATCAGAGTACCGAAATGCACAACTGTTTCTAACGTACGGTCGGTTTTTCAGAGAACCCCAGCCACTCAGAATGTGGACTGACTGACTGGTGGATCTAGCAGAAGAGCTCGACAGACAAGCAGCGACAGACCGCCCTGTGCGCTTTTTTGAGTCGGTTTCAATGTCGGATCTTATGGGTCAGGGATAACCTTAAGGTGTCAGTGGGGAGAGGACCCAAGTTGTTTATGGATCTTAGTTGGTAGAAGCTGACCGAACGTCATCAGAAAGTCACTACGTTGACGGATGAGTAGCCCCGTGGTTTCGGTTTCGGTTTAGTTTCGGTTTAGAGTGCAGTTCTACGTGGAAGGTGTGCGGTAAAGCCAAAATATTCCTCGATGTTCGCCCGACTCATTGTTATTCTTCTGGATATATCGGGTGACACTATCATTGCTTCGAATTTGATATTTATCTTCCGATAACTGACTCATACTTAACACATTGTTAACCGGCCGATAGTTAACTCGTTCCGGAACGATTCGCGTTGTAAAATTGCCGGACAACAATGTGTTAATGTAAGGCGTGCCCCTCTATTTTGAGTAAATAAGGGTAACCTCGTAACAAGGACCTCTCAATAGATTTAATGGAAGACAAAGTTCTCTTCCCAACATCAATTGCGACGGGAATTGTCTTCCCTGGTCGAGAAACAGTCGTACGCCCTGAAATTCGAAGACCTGTCCGGAATTCCACTTTATTTAAGGGCGCCAGGTGCGTGCCCACGCACCACGGAATCCCGGTGCCCAGCGGCTGGAGCACTTCGACCCGGCCCGCTTGACAGGGTCTTACAGGGCGTACCCGACCGGCTATTCAGCCCCGTAAGGATCTTACGCCCTTCACGGCAAGGCAGAGTGGGAGGTTTGGTACAGAAAACGATACGAGTGAGATGGAGTAGCCTTCAGAGTCAGCGGGACAGGGATACTAATTAAATTAACGTGTTTTTTACGAAACATTTCATTCTTTACGAATGCGCGTCTGCACAGAGTCGCCCAAAAGTCTTCACAAAGGAAAAGTCCTGTCCGCAAAAGATTAATATTCCGTAAAACATTAAGTGATTGTTTATCAAGTACTACTTGGCGGGTCAATGTTTTGTAGTATTTAAAATGTATATGTATTATATGTATTAGGGACAACCTCAAGGATACGCATACAGTATAAATGCATGACTGCAACATTATACTCGCCCAATGATTCCAAGCAGGATGAGGGAGGGGTTTTTCCGAGCCCAAATCACAACAACACCTAGGTGTATTCCCTTGGTGGTGGTCTTGCTGGCGTTACGCCTCATCGAAAAAGCGCCCTTCGGGCTCCCAGTGGCCCCTCGGGGCTGTTGGGTTTCCGACGGACCAATGGGCAGTCATGGCCTATCATGTCAGTCATGGCCCGGGTGCTGTACCTAGTGGAATCGCGGAGACGCGAATGTATGCATGAATGCTACATTATATTAAATCAAATAAGCATTTGAGAACGTCTGAGTCTCTTCTCTATTTTATAGGATATAGATCCGTCAAGTAGAATTTGATAAACACTCACTTAATGTTTTACGGAATGTTGATCTTTTGCGAACGGGACTTTTTCTTTGTGAAAACTTTCGGGCGACTCTGAACAGACGCGCATTCGTAAAGAATTCAATGACAATTAATCATACGTAATTATAAATTGGAACATGAATGAGTTAGTAACTGTAAAGGTAGCGGAGTATGTCAGTGACAAACTCGTCCGAACTGTTTATCGTATAGTCTTTAATTTGTACCACGGCATAACTTACAGACACAAAGTAATGTACGTTGTTACCACAAACAAAGATCAACCGCTAACAAACATTAATCGCCATAAGGCCTCTGAGAAAGAAACACAAAAGCCAACTGATGAGAGCCAAAAACCACTAGATTTGTCATAGCCTCCAATACCAACATTAGTTTCTCAATACTCTCCTTCAATGGCGAATCTCTTAGATTTCTTTAAGCCGAAATTCTGCAAACCTAAAACTACACAGAAATTACGGAATAAATTAAAATTAAGAGGCTTCGTAAACATATCAGCCAGTTGCTTATTACAATACACATAGTTTACACCAATAGCGTTTCCTTTAATCTTACCCATTACGAAGTGAAATCTAATGTCCACGTGTTTAAACGTCTTACGAAATTCTGGGTTTATAGTATACTTTTATAGCCGACTGCTTATCTTCGAAGATAGTTACGCACACATAATTGTCTTGCACCTTTAAGTCATGAATCGACTACTATAGCCAAGAGGCTTCATTTATTGCTACATTTAGTGAAACATATTCAGCCGCGGTCGATGACAAGGCAACTGTAGACTACTTACGTGATGTCCACTATACTGTACATTCAAAAACTTTGAAAACATATCCCGCAGTAGACTTTCTGTCCATCCTGTCCCCTGCCCAGTCTGAATCTGCGTAACCTACGACTACATTTTGAGTTTCCTTTTTGACAAACAAGATTTAATTTCAGAGTCCCTGTACATGTCTTAAAACCATTTTAATTGATTGTTATAGTTCTTGGCATGCGCGTGACTGATACCTGTTTAAAATGCTTATATACTTTGTAACGGGTCAAGCGGCTAACATGAGCCACTGTACGTTAGGACCATTAATTCGGCGCTATTCGAGTATGCGCAGTAAGATTTGCGAGTAAGAGTAGGGAGGCCTCGGGAGAGGGAAGTGCGGCTCGCGAGCGCGGAGCATCGCGAGAGAAGACACTAAAGTTTGGGATGTCGATCGCATATCGATCAACGACTTTTCTCTCTTGGATTAGAACCGCGAACGCGAGTAGATCGGGAAAAGTCATTCTCCCAGACTGTAGGACGAATCCGGAAACACGCGAGCGCGCGTAAAGTTCGGTTTCCTTCTCAAAACATTCGAAAACCGCGAAATAACCTCGTTGAGGAACTGTGCGTCCCTCGGTGACCGAGTATTGGTGTCCGTGAAGTTGGCCCCTACTTTTTCGAAAATGAAAATTTTCTTTTTTGTACCGGATTGTACTCACTTTGTACCGTGTTGTACCGTTGAAACAATTG
>NW_019394954.1:21548-32454 GCF_000612105.2 Orussus abietinus | reverse complement strand
CCGCTCGGGTTATCCTCTCCATATCTCTCAAATAATAAACTGGTTACGTGTGCATACGAGGTAATATCTCTACAAAAAGTATACCGCTCCGAGGAATCTACAAAATTCCCCCGGCCTCTCTAGCCACTCGGCCGCCACGTAACAGAACTGGTGACAGCGGTGGGATCCTATGGATCTGAAATCCGATGGGATATTTTCATCTGAAATTCGATATGGTCCGAACTAATCTCAGTTAATCGGATGTCCCATCGACCCTTTCATTTTTCCAATCTTCATACATCGTCTCTTCTCCATGAAATATCAGTATCAAGTCATCGTTGTCCACTCTTGAATAAATCCCCCTAAGGATTCATAAAATCTTTTGACCTTCTCTTCACATACAAAAATTTCCATTCAGAATTTCATCATTACCTGGAAATCTCTAAGGCGATTCCATTCCTGAACATGCAAACCTCACTCAAATATCAGAAAACTAAAAAATCATCACTCAATCGATACTTATTCGAATAGCAGAAATTCGGCCTACCAACAATCCTTCCGAACCTTCTTATATATTCCAATAGACTCTCCCCATTCAATTCTACTTCCTATAAACAAACCTAAAATTCATTAAAAAATTACTAGCATACTGTATTGCTAAATTAAAACTCTAAAATGGCTAAAGAAACTACGGCAACAGATTTATTAAATCTAACCTATCAACACTTACATTCCGCGGATGAATCTTCTCGAATCCGCTGTATTCAAAGCGCTCTCAAAGAAATTCCTACATTCGACGGTGAAGAATCCCCACTAGCAGTCTTTTTACAACATTTAGAAAATGGTCTTACACTGATAGGATCTCAGGATGAAGGCCTCTATTTCACCGCGTTTTTAACCAAATTAACAGGAGCCGCGCGTGCTAGCATGGAAGGTAAAGGCTTCACTACTCGCCGAGAACTTATTCGTCATTTAAAGAAAAGATTCGCACCTTATAAAAACTATGCTTCCGCACTCAAGGAAATAGAACACTTAGGAATTCGCGAGAATGAATCCATCCGACAATATATCAATAGAACTAGCCAGTTAGGAAGAAAAGCCAAAACTGCAATTCCCGATTCAGACGAACAGGAAACCAAGAATTCTAAAGAGAATCTCGATAAGTCGTTACTCTCACATTTTATTTGCGGCCTTCCAGTGGACGCCATACCTTTTGTCGTTGTTCGCCAACCTAAAACATTAGACGAAGCTTTTAAAGTCGCTTTAGAAATCGAAAAGTTCCGTCAAGAAAGGAGAGTTTCTTATGAGTCTCCAGGAAGGGAAGATTACAGGCGTGACTATAGAGATCATAGCTATAGAGATTACAGAAGCCCCCATAGAGAATCACGTTATGAACAATTCGAAAGAAATAACCGAAAGTGCGTTAGCTATCCACAATCACCCCGTGCATATGATAGATATCCGAGACAATCATACGAACGCTCACACTACGACCGGAACTTTAGTCGCGGGCCGGACCACGTGTACGGTTCGCCACATCAGCAACAATCGTTATCGCCCTCCGAAGATGAGCTCGCACAAGCCCTTGCGAAGCTTCTACACCAAGGTAGGTCTAGATCACCTACACCACGATACTCAATGAATGACCGTAATTCGAGTACACTCCACACCCTGATTAGCGAAATAGAAAAGCAATTTCCACCTCGTACGTCTTCATCACCTCGAATTGATAATCAACGGAATTTTAGGCCAATGCGTTCAGAAAGTCCCACTCCGGATCTTCAACCCCAATCGGAAAGAAAACCTATAATCTATTGCAGGAACTGCAGAAATTCATCTCATTACGGGTATTGCAATTCACCTTCGGATTTCCGTTCTCTATCTCCCTCACACGGTCCACCATCTAAAGAAACATTAAGGAATTCTACCCCCATAAGAACTATGAGCCCTCGATGATCAGACCATTTAAATGTCGAAGGCGCTCGCCTAGTCTCCAACGAGGCGAGCGCTATCAGAAAACCCAATCCCCGAAACGTGACATTCGCGGACTCAAAGATAAGCAACCAGAATGCATGGTCGCAAAAGCACCATCACCTAGAATCACGATTCGAGCGCCCGAATTAAAAGGCGGTCAAGGAACTTTTGTCATAGACAGCGGTTCCTCCGTGAATATTGTCCATCTCGAAGCCTTAAGCGATTTAGCACCCATGACTTCGACCGAAAAACTTCCCATTAGATGTATCACCGGAAATATGACATCAGCGTTAGGTACTACCACCCTTTCAATGGGTCATTCCAAAGCAACCTTCTATGTCATGGAAGAATCCGTACTATCATGTGACGGATTACTCGGAAATGCATACCTGACCCAAGAAAAAGCCGAAATTTCATATAATCTAAACACTATGGTAATTGCTAGTGAACCCATTAGACCTTTAACTTTTGACAATACAAGCGAATTCGATCAACTGCAGGACGAATTTTCCAAAATCAAACAAACAATCAAAGCTCGAACTAGGCAACATATAAAATTCCCCGTCATAATTTCCGAATTAAAAGAAAGATATCTACCAAGAGTACCCTCTCCTAGAGGGGTATATATAGGAGAAGCAGTCGTAACTGTATCTAACGGATTTTGTCGCGTACTCGCTACCAATACAACCGAGGAAGACATCGACATCGAAATACTACCACAGTATCTAACTCCTTACGACTTCTTTTATTCCTCGGATGATGAATTTGACACCGATACTCAACAAAATACTATCTCTGATACTCGTCAGCGTACGGAAAATATCCATAACATTCTGAAATTAGATCACTTAAATCCGGATGAGAAAAACCACGTTTTACAAATTATACATGAATTCCCAGATTGCTTCCATTTGGCTGGAGATAAATTAGGAATGTCCAAAACCATCACACATTCGATCCCCACTACGGATGACAATCCAGTACATACAAAACAGTACCGATACCCACCTATCCACCAAGAGGAAATTAAGAAACAAATATCAAATTTAATAGATAACGACATTATTCAACCTTCAAGTTCCCCGTACAATTCACCCTTGTGGATTGTCCCTAAGAAACCCGATTCTATGGGAAACAAACGTTGGCGCACGGTCATAGATTTTCGAGCTCTAAATGAAAAAACTATTGGCGACAGTTATCCATTAGCCTGTATCACCGAAATATTGGATCTCCTGGGTGGCGCGAAATATTTCTCAGTTTGTGATCTAGCAAGCGGTTTCCACCAAATAGGTATGGATCCCAAAGATCGTGCTAAAACTGCATTTACAACCCCCAACGGACATTACGAATACACTCGAATACCATTCGGACTTAAGAATGCGCCCGCGACTTTTCAACGGTTAATGGATCAAATATTAACAGGATTACAGGGAACCGAACTTTTCGTTTACTTGGATGATATTGTAATATACACATCTTCTCTCCAAAAACACGGCGTTAAAATTAGGAATTTGCTTAATAAATTAAAAGAACATGGTTTAACATATTACAGCCCGACAAATGTGAATTGTTACAAAAAGAAGTAACCTATTTAGGACACATAATTACATCCAATGGAGTCCGTCCGGATACTTCTAAATTAACAGCTGTAAGAAACTTCCCTGTTCCGAAAAACACTGCCTGGTGGAACACAGGTCCTGACTCAGTGGTTGGATCGCTGGAATACCGGGTGGCACTACTGCAGCTCGCAGGGTAGTGGTCCTCGACAGGGAGTCCGGCGGTCTCGGCCTCTGACTCGCTAGGAACGGAGTACCGGGGACCAGGAGCTCCACTCGAAGTTGAGGATGGCCGGTGATATGACATTTGACTAAAGACGTGTGACTTCTAACACTATGACTGACAACCGCCTTGATCTGACTGCTGGTTTTATTAGCAGGGTGTTCCAATTGGTGGGGGTTTCCTAGGGCCAAGTTTGGGGTGGGCACTGTGAAGTTAGCATATCAATTGCTGGCATCTCAAGAAAAAAGTAGAGTTCTAATAGCATCCTCAATAGTTCTAGAGTTCTCGATAGTTTATTTCAATAGTTCCGTCCATTTGGTCAATAAAAAAAGGAGTTGAAAAAATGAGATGCTAACTTCCCGTAGCATCTCAATAATGAAAATCTGATTAAAAAAGAATAAATTCTTGTAAATCTTGACGTAACTAAAAGTTCTAGGTTATATAAACTGATAGTTCTATCGATAAGAATCAGTTGAACGTTATTAACAATTTGAAATGTAGTACTATAGGGTACATGAGATGCGAGGATTTCAACGGTCTCTACGGGCTGGAAAAAATTCCTTCGCATAGTTCTAGCCTCCCACGACCATTTTAGATAGTTCTGCAGGTTAAGAACATTTCGTAAAAAGTTAATAACAATTCATGACGATCATCCCTGAGATGCTGGTGTTTCGAGGGGCTTTACGGAGTACAAAAAATTCCAGGGAATAGTTCGTGGCTCCCTCGAGCATTTTCAAGAGAGTTCTGTCGGTTAACATCATTCTGTTAAAAGTTAATAACAATTCATTACTAACACCCCTGAGGTGCTGGGGTTTTGAGGGGCTCTACAGAGTGCAAAAAATTCCAGGGGACAGTTCTAGGCTCCCTAGAGCATTTTCGTGAGAGTTCTGTCACTTAACAACATTTTGTTAAAAGTTAATAACAATTCATGACTATCACCCCTGAGATGCTGTGGTTTTGAGGGGCTCTATCGAGCATTTTCAAGCGAGTTCTGTCGGTTAACATAATTTTGTTAAAAGTTAATAATAATTCAAGACTATCATCCCTGAGATGCTCGGGTTTCAAGGAGCTCTATGGAGTGGAAAAAATTCCAGTGAATAGTTCTAGGTTCCATCGAGCATTTCCAAAAGAGTTCTGTTGGTTAACGTCATTTTGTTAAAAGTTAATAACAATTCTTTACTAACACCCCTGAGATGCTGGGGTTTTGAGGGGCTCTACGGAGTGCAAAAAATTCCACTGAATAGTTCTAGGCTCCATCGAGCATTTTCAAGAGAGTTCTGTCGGTTAACATCATTTCGTTAAAAGTTAATAACAATTCAAGACTATCATCTCTGAGATGCTGGGGTTTCAAGGAGCTCTATGGAGTGGAAAAAAATTCCAGATGTTAGTTCTATGCTTCCAGGTTGCTTTTCAAGAGAGTTCTGTCGGTTAACAACATTTTGTTACAAATTAATAACAATTTATGGTTATCACCCCTTAGATGCTGTGGTTTCAAAGGGGCTCTATGGAGTGGAAAAAATTCCAGGCGATAGTTCTAGGCCAATCGATCGATGTCTCGACCGATTTATCCGACGTGTCAGCGCAGCTGACGCTGTCGTCATTGCGTGCTCCGTTATTAATTTTGATTTTGAATGTTCTTTATACTTGAGCCTTATACCCATTACGATCGTTCTTTATAATCGTGTAAACGTGTTTTGGCGTTATATACGAGCCGTGATCTCTCATACGATTCGCGATTATTCGGTATACGTTGGAGGAAGGTGGGTACTGACGACCATTCTCGTCGATCGACCGACAATCGCTCTCGAGAAGGATTGTCTGCAAGGCACCTTTGTCGTACATTTTAAAATTTGTAAATCGACGAACCTATTAAAACAGCAAAGAATACAAATTGCCCAATGTCAAAGAGACGTTTCGAGCTGTGCGGTACTGCAAAGAAGAGCATTCACCGCCGACAGCGATCCAAAGGTTATTCGCTACTACAGCAATATCTTTTACAGGGAGGCCGTTCTCGCAGTACGCATCTAACGCAGTCGCGTATTCACGCGGATTCGTCACCGACATTCGGCATCAGTGGGACTACATGGAGGGGATTGCGAATCCCCACTTATTCTTGCGCGCGCCTGAAGAATGGTGGGGGTGATCGCGAGTCTCTAAGAAGGGGCTGCGGCGCGCACGTGAATGCGCGACTGCGTTAGATGCGTACTGCGAGAACGGCTGCGTTAGATATTGCTGTAGTAGCGAACAACCTTTGGATCGCTGTCGGCGGTGAATGCGCTTCTTTGCAGTACCGCACAGCTCTGAAACGTCTCTTTGACANCTCGAACCGGTTCTCGCGGACAGGCCTCCCGAAATCCACAATATTGACGCGCTCAGCTGATCGTTCGTAAACGCTCTCCTCGCTCTCTCGCCAGTCTCTTTCTTTTCTTAACTTTAAAATTTAATTAATTTCGGTCACAGGAGTCGTGAGGCTCGAACCCTCGACGGATGCAGTTTCTAGGTGCATAGGCACCGACAAAACTGCATACCATTACAATATATATATTGTGACGATGCACCCGGTGGGCGATCGCCCTAGGTCTCCATATCTTAAAACCTCCATCCTGCAAAGCATTCAAATCCTTTCCGAAGGCAGTCATAATATATTTTCTCGTATCAGTACGTCCATGTTTTATTTCAGCACACTCAACGCCCAAGGCCGAGAAGGAGAGGAGACAGAATATTCGTTGCGTTGTTTTTGGTAGTATAAGATGTGTATAGCTTAGACGTTAGGACGTCCTCGCGCTGAGGCGAGTGCGGCACAAGAAGTCAACAGCCATCGCGGGACAAGGGCGCCCTCGAGGTACCACAGAGCGGAAGACAACGGTGGCAGAGAGGCCTCGCCCCGCCGCCGCCCATGGGTGCCGGGGCCGCGCAGAGTAGGGCCGAACGGAGCCACCCGCGACCCCGCGCTTGACGGCAAGGGCCGACCCATGGCGACGACGCTGGGTCAACGCGTCCGCACTCGGATTTCCCGCCCCTCAATAATGGCGGGAGGAGGGCGCATTGCCGGTGGCCGTGGACCCCCCGCCGTGACCTTTGACTCAAGGGAGTCCATAAAAGGGTGGTGAGGGGGGGTCCCAATTGCGTCGCCCTCCTACGCCGAGGCCAGGCCGCGGTGTCCCCATGGCGGTAGAGCCTACTGGTCCCCTCACCCGGGAGCCGTTGCATCGAGGGATGTCGGTACCCCCGGGTAAAATCGCGAGGAATCTTGGCTGGCACTGTGAAGTTAGCATATCAATTGTTGGCATCTCAAGAAAAAAGTAGAGTTCTAATAGCATCCTCAATAGTTCTAGAGTTCTCGATAGTTTATTTCAATAGTTCCGTCCATTTAGTCAATAAAAAAAGGAGTTGAAAAAATGAAATGCTAACTTCCCGTAACATCTCAATAATGAAAATCTGATTAAAAAAGAACATATTCTTGTAGATATTGACGTAACTAAGAGTTCTAGGTTATACAAACCGACAGTTCTATCGATAACAATCAGTTGAACGTTATTAACAATTTGAAATGTAGTACTATAGGGTACATGAGATGCGTGGATTTCAACGGTCTCTATGGGCTGGAAAAAACTCCTTCGCATAGCTCTAGGCTCCCACGATCATTTTAGACTGTTCTGCAGGTTAACAACATTTCGTAAAAAGTTAATAACAATTCATGACTATCACCCCTGAGATGCTGGGGTTTCGAGTGGCTCTACGGAGTGCACAAAATTCCAGGGGATAGCTCTAGGCTCCCTCGAGCATTTTCGAGAGAGTTCTGTCAGTTAACATCATTTTGTTAAAAGTTAATAACAATTCATGACTATCACCCCTGAGATGCTGGGGTTTCAGGGAGCACTATGGAGTAGAAAAAATTCCAGATGTTAGTTCTATGCTTCCAGGTTGCTTTTCAAGTGAGTTCTGTCGGTTAACAACATGTTGTTAAACGTTAATAACAATTCATAACTATCACCCCTGAGATGCTGGGGTTTTGAGGGGCTCTACGGAGTGCAAAAAATTCCAGGGGATAGTNGCCAGTGGCATGTTATAATTTGCGTGGCCTGCACTGTGGGTTGTAGTCACGCGCGGTATCCAGCGTGTCCTAGTGCGGGAATGAGAAGTCGGAAATTCCTCGAACCGGATGTCCGCGTCCTGAGAATCAGCCGAATCGCCGTTCCCAAGATTTTCAAGTACTTGGAGATTCGGCCAGCGTCATATTATAATTCGCGTGGCATTCTTTCCCAGTGACCTGGGTGTTCTCTTCCTCTAGTCCATGCCTGCTTTCTATCATTGCTCACATAGTTCTCCGTATCCGCAACTCTCTTCGCTTTCTACGTTTCATGTAAGTCTCACTCATGAGGCCCATAACTTAAGACCTCAAGTTCCAAAACATGGTCTCGAACCATCAAGTACTCTTCTATCACCGTGGTCCTGTAGCCCTTGAGCTGGTCCTTTCCCAGCACTCCTCGTCCTTTAGCCCATTTTTTGTTTTCCCCACCTACGTCTCAAAATGCATAAACTTTTCCTTTTCTCACTATCCTGCAGCCAATCAGCGCTCTTTGCAAATGCATCTTAACTTTGTCTCAACCTATCCTCGACGACGTTCCACAATGACTCCTCCCCCGATTCCTGCATCCCGAAGCTCCGAATCCGAACGGCTCGGCCGTTTTCCTCAGATAAAATACATCTCCCGCGAGATCAACGACTCTCCGGTTCTACGCGCTCGACTTCTCTAAGACCACTCATGCTAGTGGCCCGCTCAACTAGGCATTAATATTCGTTCAGTCATATTCACTTCGTGATTTCATTGTTACCTCGCTTGAATTGTTAAATAGTGTACATATTAATAAACGTATCAGATTTGTTACGCACTTCGTACCTGGCACCCCTCTTTTGTCTTTCGCGTTCGCAAGAAGCTCGAACAATTCCAGTGAATAGTTCTAGGCTCCATAGAGCATTTTCAAGCGAGTTCTGTCGGTTAACATCATTTTCTTAAAAGTTAATATCAATTCATAACTATCACCCCTGAAATGCTGGGGTTTCGAGGGGCTCTACGGAGTGCAAAAAATTCCAGTGAATAGTTCTAGGCTCCATCGAGAATTTTCAAGAGAGTTCTGTCGGTTAACATCATTTTGTTAAAAGTTAATAACAATTCATGACTATCATCCCTGAGATGCTGGGGTTTCAAGGAGCACCATGAAGTGTAAAAAAATTCCAGATGTTAGTTCTATGCTTCCAGGTTGCTTTTCAAGAGAGTTCTGTCAGTTAACAACATTTTGTTAAAAGTTAAAAAGAATTTATAACTATCACCCCTGAGATGCTGGGGTTTTGAGGGGCTCTACGGAGTTCAAAAAATTCCAGTGAATACTTCTAGGCTCCATCGAGCATTTTCAAGCGAGTTCTGTTGGTTAACATCATTTTGTTAAAAGTTATTCACAATTCATGTCTTTCGCCCCTGAGATGCTGGGGTTTCTTGGAGCTCTATGGAGTGGAAAAAATTCCAGGTGTTAGTTCTAGGCTTCCAGGTTGCTTTTCAAGAGAGTTCTGTCGGTTAACAACATTTTGTTAGAAGTTAATAACAATTCATGACAATCACCCCTGAGATGCTGAGATTTCGAGTGGCTCTACGGAGTGCAAAAAATTCCAGGGGATAGCTCTAGACTCCCTCGAGCATTTTCGAGAGAGTTCTGTCCGTTAACAACATTTTGATAAAAGTTAATAACAATTCATGACTATCACCCCTGAGATGCTGGGGTTTTGAGGTTCTCTACGGAATGCAAAAAATTGCAGTGAATAGTTCTAGGCTCCATCGAGCATTTCCAAGAAAGTTCTGTCGGTTAGATCATTTTGTTAAAAGTTAATAACAAGGAATGACTATCACCCCTGAGATGCTGGTGTTTCAAGGAACTCTATGGAGTGGAAAAAATTCCAGGGGATAGTTCTAGGTTCCCTCGAGCATTTTCAAGAGAGTTCTATCAGTATGTAACGATAATTGGAGCGTGTTATTAATTTCCGTTTTGTTGCTACTGAGATGCTGATATTGCAGGTTAGTCGTTTCATTCGTACAGACTCCTGAGAATAGTGGGATGCGTTGTCACTTTTCAAAAAGCTCCGCCGTCAAACAGGAGTTAGTCAAAATTTGTCAATTTCTTCTGACACAGTAGTACTTGTCAATTCGGATGTCTTGAAATGCGCCTGTTTCGGAGAGTGCATTGTTTTCGTAACTTTTAGTGGATATAATGGTTGAGTTAATTATTGACATTTGAAATGAACTAAAACTAGGGCTCACGAATAATGCAATTAACAATGCTAAAAATAAATAGTACCGATCGGTACTTGCGGATGAGCAGTTCGTGAACGAGTAATTGAGAATAATTAATACTCTACAATATTTGTCTATAACTTAGTAATTTTTTTTTCATTTTTGGTGACTACAGTCTACTTTTATTTTTTTTGTTCTTTTATTTTGTTTTCTTATATTCCTATGTCTAGTATATTTTATTGGTTTTATTTGTTTACCTCTTATTTTTATGTGTAACCGATACATCATGACTAGATGAGAAGGCAGCGGCTACTTGGACATAGAAGAAATGTGGAGAAAGCAGTGCATGTACAGGTGCGAAGAGTTTACTACTATCCATGCTGTATTGAGGTGATATGACAGTGTAACCTTAGAGCTCAATTGTCTGGGAAATTTTTCTACCACCTGGGTGTATAGAAACGTTCGAAACTTTACCACACGAACGTGGAGGCCCTAAGGAAACTCTCGGCACCCATGAAGTAGTATATTTTACATAAAAATTAAGAATTCCTGATAAACCAATTTAAAAACAGATGAAACGTCATCCATGTCAGGATCTTCCCCAGGGCCTCCATATTTACGCGGTAACATTTCAAACATTTCGACACTCTCACTTGGTGACTAAATATCATAGACAAGACCTCCCAAACGTTCCCTTGCGCCATATCATCTTCAGTTGGTCCGTAGTTCCCTATATCGGTATGAATATCCAAAATCAAAGCTCGATACAATTATGTGTTCATTATAGCTACGTACGCAATTAAGTGTGGCACGATTTCGGTCCGTGATTTAACGGTTTCACGTTTTGAGGCTGATAGATCGTCGTATTTATACCATGTGACGTGGCAGAAT
>NW_019394954.1:0-21050 GCF_000612105.2 Orussus abietinus | reverse complement strand
GGGTGTATAGAAACGTTCGAAACTTTACCACATGAACGTGGAGGCCCTAAGGAAAGTCTCGGCACCCATGAAGTAGTATATTTTACATAAAAATTAAGAATTCCTGATAAACCAATTTAAAAACAGATGAAACGTCATCCATGTCAGGATCTTCCCCAGGGCCTCCATATTTACGCGGTAACATTTCAAACATTTCGACACTCTCACTTGGTGACTAAATATCATAGACAAGACCTCCCAAACGTTCCCTTGCGCCATATCATCTTCAGTTGGTCCGTAGTTCCCTATATCGGTATGAATATCCAAAATCAAAGCTCGATACAATTATGTGTTCATTATAGCTACGTACGCAATTAAGTGTGGCACGATTTCGGTCCGTGATTTAACGGTTTCACGTTTTGAGGCTGATAGATCGTCGTATTTATACCATGTGACGTGGCAGAATTCTGCCGTCACAATTAGGGGCGCGGCGGTAGCGGTGAGTACCGAATTCTGACATTATTTAATTTCAGTATCGGTTGGCGACACTTGGAGCCATCTTGGGCAATCATTAATTGTAAGTATGTGTTGTAAAAATTCGCTAGTATAAAATTTGTTATTTAGTAAGTATTGTAAATGGGTCTGGTATTACGGGTCATTACCACGGTCGGTACGAGTCGAGGAGGAAAAATCGAGATCTTAATTATCGTGCCGCGATACTTACCGGGACATCTAACGCGCGCACTGTCAATTGACGGCGCTTGGCAACTTGACGGCGTTCGACGGAAGGACGGGAGAGGGGTCTCCGAAATTCGGAGGTCCTGGCGAGCCGTGGAGCTCATTGTCCAGGATACTCCGAGTGTCGCCGGTACTACCGATAACCGCTCTTCTCCCGTGGCCGCCGACGCCCTACTCTCGTCCCGTGGTTGGATTGCCACTGACTTGGTGAGCAAGCCCACGATGGGGTTTAGTCAAAATTCGTTTCCGCTCAAAATGTTGTGATTTGTATCCTTCTCGACACGCGACCCATCATCCGGCACTTCTCGGCCGCGTGCGCCGGAGATCTTGTAATTAGAAAATCGGTGATTCGCCGCGGTGAGTTCTCGTGCGGAATATGTGTGTCCCGTGAGCGTGATCCCGCGGCTTTTGATTATGAACCGTCGCTCCCGGAGCCGGAATTGGCGGGCCGCGGACCGAGCTTTTGAGTAGGACTCGTCGCTCCCGGAGCCGGAATTGGCGGGCCGTGGACCGAGCGGAGTCCGAGCGGGCGTTGTGCCCTGGAGGGCTGGCGTTGCCGCCCGTCCCGTGGAACCATGAGGTTCCCGTCTGAAAGTAGCGTGCCGGCGGGATCCAGAAGTCCAATGTCTTGCGTACCGTCTATAGTGTTTCCGCATTGTGATCGCGAATAAAGAACTACCGTGCCGTCTCACTAAATATTTGGTTACCGTGTCCTTTCTTTTTACGGTCCGTCCTCCCAGTACCCTTCACGTGATAGGGAATCGAACCCCCCACCTCTACCGTGCCGTGGAAAGTCGTAAGGACTTCCACGGGGCTGAGTAGCCGGTGATCGGGGCCGTTTCTCGCCCCGCGACGTCGGCCTTGCCCTGGCCGGGAATCCGCGGGCCGCGGCGCGCTTCTCGCGCCTGGCGCCCGAATACAAATAAAAAACGGCCCTGCGGCTGTCGGGCGAACTCCCTCCGGCCGATCTCGCGAAGAGGCGATCCACCTGCGGACCCCGATCCTTCCCCCCGTTTGCCAGCGCGCCCCGGGTACAGGAAAACGCGTTGCAACCAATACAGTCCAGATAGCGTGTAAGCTATATAATGTTGTCGATTCTTATCGAAGTGCACTACACCTGCCAATATATATTTTCTAGATCCTAGTGTTAACAATTTTGATATCGAATCAAGATCGTGTACTAAATTAGGATTTCTGTTTTTGTATCGGAAATCACTGTACTCAGACACTTCTACGAGTACATGTGGGCCGTACTTTACGGTGTCCTCGATAGATTTTTGGCATAGTATACATGATCGCGTTAAATTGATGGTGACATCGACAGCTTCTTGCATATATCCGAGGCCTTTGCACAACAGCACGTCTACGTTAACCGTTTTTAAAATTTCGAGGTATGTTTTCTGGAACCCGCACGAGCATGATACGGTTTTTGTACAACTAGGTGCATCTTCAAACAAATACTGCGCTAAATGTCCTACATTGCATTCTACATTTAGCGTTTTCATGGTCCTCGTGTATGAGGAGATGGCACTGCGGAAAATATTTAAATTCGTTAAAATCTTGCCTCTTTGAACATAATGCGATACCGTAAGTTTTTTGTCGTTGAGGACTTTTAATGCCAATTCAACCACTGGACACGAAAACGATTCAATTTCTTCCTGATAACTTCTATTGGTTGAAATTCCGCTCATAATGATTTGAAGTATAGAGTCGAATGCACATGTCCGCGATATATTCATCGTACACTTATTAATCAATATAGGCTGTGCGACACTGCCGTTCACAAAAATCGGGATGCATTCTCGCTTTGAGTCCTTTACAAATTCCCATTCTGGGCAAACATCTAAATACGATGGTTTCACTCTCTTTTTCGGTGGGAGGTTCTTACATTCCTCGAGTCCCACAGACGATTTCACGAGACCATGACAATTTTCAAACACGTTCCAATCTCTATTTTCTTTTCCTTTCGCGTCGTTTTCAACAGAACTTGGACTATTCAGTTCGTTCATGTTACCTGAAATTTCAGTCTGCGAATCGTTCTTACTCAGCGAAGTTGTGAAATTTAAGTTTTTAGTTTCGATCGTACAGAGTGATGCATCGCATGAATTAAAAAGAAGGTTGCTCGAGGTGTTGTCGGTGTTCGCGGTATCATTTATTGTGCTGGATAGGACTTTGTCTGCTACGGGAATCGGTGTATAGCTTCTAATGGATGACAGATCAGAGTGGAAACTATTACACGACAGATCTTTACTCGATGATGATACGCGATAATTTAGTACTTCAACGTCTTTTTCGTTCGATGCCAATTTTATTTTTCCGTCAATATGGGACAAATGATTTAAGACGAATTTGTCAATACGCATAGGTAATTGGCCTTCGAAGATTCGATGTTTCAAGTCGCGAAACTCCGCTTCGACAGACGAAGAAGAAGAAATTATCGAGTCATTCTTGAAATATTGTCGCATCAGGCCGGTCCATAATGGTAAATGAGATAACAATTACGTCTTAAGACGATTCGCAAATTCCAAATTATAGCAGGTATTAATCGTGCATTCATTGGTACTGCATTCATCACCGATCTTTTTGGCGGCATTAAAAAGTTGCTCACTCCACAAGGTCCAATCAGATTTGCTTCCGTCATTTTTATCACGGTCAATTTCATCGGCAACCGTACCTTCGGAGTCGGTATCTTTTCCTTCCTCACTGTTATTCGTGCATTATTGAGGAGTTGCATTCGATTTTCGGATTCCAGCGGTTGTCCATTTTCCGCGCATCGAATGAATTCGCTTAAAGCGACAACAAGAACCGATTCAAGGAAATATTGTAAATCGTGGAAATGACTCATCTGATATGCATGACTGATGCATCTCCGATAGAAGCGGCGTACCATTGGTCTTTGTTGTCCCTTTAAACATTTCCATCTGGCAACCATAGCGATTAAATGGCTCACATCTAATCGGATGTAAGTAGACGGAAGCAAATGGAACGTAGTCGATTCGTGCATAGCAACTTTGTAGCACCTGTTTAAGTAGTCCCGCAAATCCGTGCATTTACCCATTATTTCGGATATAGCGAGCAATAAAGCCCTACTAAAGTCACACACGACCGTTGGTGGAATTGGAACACCTGTACATAAAATAAGTCGCAAAAAATATGCGATACTCAATGCCCTTTGATCAGCTGAAACCATTTGGAATACCGGTATGCTGCCCTCTTCCGTGATGAGCATGCATTGATATAAAAAAATATGAGGATCTTGCGATGTATCCCGCTTAGCTACGCTACCTGTAGCATCTATTGCTAGCACCGCGTTACGGTTTCTTTTGCACCGTGCAATGTATATTTGTTGTTGCTCGGGCGACCAATAAATGCAATGGAACTTTAAGATGGCGATGCTGCGAATAGAGCCTGCGTACTTTCCGCTTTTCGAACTATGTAATAAATTTAAAGCGGGATTCTTAAAACGAAGCCCAAATTTGTTCAACAGTCGTTTTTCCTTCGCTTTCCTTAAAACAGCAGAATTCGGTAAGATAGGCGGATTTTTATCTCCAAATTTTTTTAAAAGTTTAGCCTCTTCGCGTCGGAAAGAGATCGCGTCCTTACGCTGTTCAATTAACTGATTGGCGATTTTTTTGCGATGTTCGCCTCTTAAATGCCGCGTTTTAACGTTACTGTGTAATTCGGATCGTATATTATTTATCTTACAAGTAAAGATAACGTCCGAATCTTTTGCCGGTTCCTTTGGTAGAGTACCGTAAATCATCGCTTTACATTCCACACAGATACCGGTAAAGCGTACAAAACATTTGACAACGGCGCTAGGATGGACAATATTATTTTTAAATGATATGACGCAATTAATTTTGTGCTGTTGCCATCGTTTTTCAGCTATTAAGTCGGTCCACCCTGCGCGCAATTTCCAATACCTGCGGTTACCGTATTCCTTTTGCTCCGGTTTTATTGACGCCCATTTTTCACCTGACAAAACCAAATGTAAATTTTTTGAGACACAATCGATCGATGTCTCGACCGATTGATCCGACGTGTCAGCGCAGCTAACACTGTCGTCATTGCGTGCTCCGTTATTAATTTTTATTTTGAATGTTCTTTGTATTTGAGCCTTATACCCATATATACGTTATATACGAGCCGTGATCTCATACGATTCGCGATTATTCGGTATACGTCGGAGGAAGGTGGGTACTGACGACCATTCTCGTCGATCGACCGACAATCGCTCTCGAGAAGGATTGTCTGCAAGGCACCTTTGTCGTACATTTTAAAATTTGTAAATCGACGAACCTATTAAAACAGCAAAGAATACAAATTGCCCAATGTCAAAGAGACGTTTCGAGCTGTGCGGTACTGCAAAGAAGAGCATTCACCGCCGACAGCGATCCAAAGGTTGTTCGCTACTACAGCAATATCTTTTACAGGGAGGCCGTTCTCACAGTACGCATCTAACGCAGCCGTTCTCGCAGTACGCATCTAACGCAGTCGCGCATTCACGCGGATTCGTCTAACTATTCACTGGAATTTTTTGCATTCCGTAGAGCCCCTCAAAATCATAGCATCTCAGCGGTGATAATCATAAATTGTTATTAACTTTTAACAAAATGATGTTAACCGACAGAACTCTCTTGAAAATGCTCGATGGAGCCCAGAACTATTCAGTGGAATTTTTTGCACTCCGTAGAGCCCCTCAAAACCCCAGCATCTCAGAGATGTTAGTCTTGAATTGTTATTAACTTTTAACAAAATGATGTTAACGGACAGAACTCTCTTGATAATGCTCGAGGGAGCCACGAACTATCCCCTGGAATTTTTTGCACTCCGTAGAGCCCCTCGAAACCCCAGCATCTCAGGGGTGATAGTCATGAATTGTTATTAACGTTTAACAAAATGTTGTTATCCGACAGAACTCTCTTGAAAAGCAACCTGCAAGCATAGAACTAACATCTGGAATTTTTTCCACTCCATAGTGCTCCTTGAAACCCCAGCATCTCAGGGGTGTTAGTCATGAATTGTTATTAACTTTTAACAAAATGTTGTTAACCGACAGAACTCTCTTGAAAAGCAACCTGGAAGCATAGAACTAACATCTGGAATTTTTTTCCACTCCATAGAGCTCCTTGAAACCCCAGCATCTCAGGGGTGTTAGTAATGAATTGTTATTAACTTTTAACAAAATGATGTTAACCGACAGAACTCGCTTGAAAATGCTCGATGGAGCCTAGAACTATTCACTGGAATTTTTGCACTCCGTAGAGACCCTCAAAACCCCAGCATCTCAGGGGTGATAGTCATGAATTGTTACTAACTTTTAACAAAATGTTGGTAACCGACAGAACTCTCTTGAAAAGCAACCTGGAAGCATAGAACTAACATCTGGAATTTTTTTCCACTCCATAGAGCTCCATGAAACCCCAGCATCTCAGGGGTGATCGTCATGAATTGTTATTAACTTTTTACGAAATGTTCTTAACCTGCAGAACTATCTAAAATGGTCGTGGGAGCCTAGAACTTTGCGAAGGAATTTTTTCCAGCCCGTAGAGACCGTTGAAATCCTTGCATCTCATGTACCCTATAGTACTACATTTCAAATTTTTAATAACGTTCAACTGATTCTTATCGATAGAACTATCAGTTTATATAACCTAGAACTCTTAGTTACGTCAAGATCTACAAGAATTTATTCTTTTTTAATCAGATTTTCATTATTGAGATGCTACGGGAAGTTAGCATCTCATTTTTTCAACTCCTTTTTTTATTGACTAAATGGACGGAACTATTGAAATAAACTATCGAGAACTCTAGAACTATTGAGGATGCTATTAGAACTCTACTTTTTTCTTGAAATGCCAGCAATTGATATGCTAACTTCACAGTGCCTTTGGGGTGGCGTTTCTGGGTCGTGCTGACGCGTTGCGTAGTCATCAGGTGGTTTGCCACGGGTGGATCGATGACTTTAGGAGCCGTTCGCCTATGAACTTGTTGGATCCTTTCGCAAGAATTTCCTGATCGCGTTTCCGCATTCGGATTTCCATGGCTAGCTCCGGTGATCGGCAAATGGGTTTTTCCCTACGTTAGGGTACGGAGGGTGTCCGCGTAACATCGTCCCTCTTAAACGAAACATCGCCCAATGGAGGATGCTTTCGCGGGTTGCGACCTGGGGTAGCCGGCTTACTCGATTAACTACGTATTTTCGCGATGATCAACGTTATCTGGATGGGATTTTCTCCTCTTCCTTGCATCTTGAAAGTGGCATCGTTGATCGGGTATTACAGGGTTCGGCGCGTTGGTTAGTGTTAGAGTTCTACATCTAAGCCTCCAAAGGCAGAAGGGTCATGATTCTATTCGTCGAGGGAGGCGGTGGCGCTATTGGATAGGGTTTGATTTAAACTGGTTATGAGGGATCGTACTGGTGATTGTTGGAGGTTCCCTTGGTGATTCCGGTGCTGCGCGAAGCTGTGACCTTGTGTGACGGCCTCGTCGTCGGATGAGGTAAACGCCTGTTGCAAGGGCGATGACGAATGTGGGTGTTGAGATTCTCACCGGAAAGTAGGTCGTGAGCTGGTGGCGAATTTTGTTTTGTTGTTGCACCTGGATGCTGTAGGCCTCTTCCTCCGGTCAAGCGAAGGCCATCCCAGTCTTGCCGTCTTCCCACTTTTGGGTGGAGCTTCCGAGAGAAAGTTCTTTGGCGAGGCTGTCGATCGCCAGCAGGTGTGGTTCCGCAATCGGTCCGGAAATGTAAGTGAGGTTCAGCAGTACGGGTGGTGCGTAACGATAAGCTGTATTGGTGGTGATTTCCTGGTTCGGGTCCCTAGGATCGGATATGCTTTGTAGAGTTGAATCGGTTTCTTGTCGAGGAGGGGGAAGGTTAGAATGAGGATTAATCGATTTTCTTGGTATTGGGTTTGTACTTCGGCGATGTGGTTGAGCTAGCCTGTTCAGTGTTCTTGCGTTGATAGAGGAAATTCCAGGGGTGAAGTTTCTTGTATCAGGGCCACGGATTTTTTCAACTGTTCAGAAGATGGGATGGCGGGATGCAGTATTCCTTGTCTTGCGAAAAGGATAGCATCCGTTATTGACAGGATTCCAGAACGATATTCCTGGGCCAGACTTCCCAAGGCGGTTATCCAGCGCCAAACGGCTGTTCTATAATCTTCTTTATGTTTTTCGAGTTTTTGCTGGATTAATTGTTTCGCTATCCCTTTTGCGACTTAAAAGTGTCTGGTAGTTTCCTGAGTTAGATTATCTAATCGTTGGTGAATATTCTGAAATTCCGATCTTACTATATGCGTTTGATTCCCTACGATCTGCGAGAGGTGGGTTTCATCTCCAGCTGATTTAGTTGCTGATTATAGTATTCGGCGTCCTCGGAGCTGAGGGTGCCGAATAAGGCTTCACTGATGGTTCCAATTGTTACGTCAAATTCGTAACAATTTATTGATCCACACCCAGATCAGCTTACCTGCTACGCGGATCAACAACCCCCCTTTTAGGCCATAAATTTAATCGTAGAGCCAGGGACTGAGGCGCACAGAGGGTCAGGGCGGAAAGAATCAAAGCTAGGGGTTCAACAATAACAATTTTTATTTATAGGGAACAGTGTAAATCTAATCTACAATTACCAGTATATATTCACTAAATGGTATGAGGTCGATTTCGATAAACTCAATTGAGATTATGGGAGACCATGGACATCGCAAGTACCGGTACACAATAAAATTTCAAATGACTGAATTTCAAATCGCAGACTTACCTTAGTAAAACCGAAGGGAGGTATCTCCCCAGTCTCTATACGTGGGGAAGCAATAGCAAAGTTTCCGATACAACAGAGAACCAGGATTCGAGGAATAGGTAGAACAGTCAAAAAATATCGAAACCCGAAAATGCTATTAGGAAGGTACTAATTCATGTCATATTCTAAGAATAAAAATCTAAAGACAAACTCGCGGTCAAACTTCCAAGATAAATATTTAGGAATAAAATTTTAATGTTCACAGGAAATCTTTTACTCAGGAACAGAATTCTACACCTTGATTCAAGAGTAGAACTAAGAACAAAATTTAACAATAAACGACAATTTCTAAACAACCAAAGTCAAAATCCAAGAATGACAATTCTAAATTAAACAACATCAAAATTTAAGAATAAAAGTCAAATTTCAGAAAATGAAATTAAAACCGAAATGTAATAATAAAATCCAGGGATAAAGTTCAAGAACACAGGTTAATTCCAAAATTTTGCGAATTGAAGTTAAGAGTAAAGTTCTATGTCAAAATTCGAGAGTAAAGATTACGAACAGGGCTTGACATCAAAGTGCGGGAGTGAACTCGAAAATAAATCCTTAATATCGTATTTCAAAAATCGGGAATAAATTCCGGGTTTCAAGTTCAAAATCGAGGATAAACATCAGCTTTCAAGGGGAAAAGGGCTGGGGTAAATATCAAGTTGCAACGGCTAAAGGTCGAAATTAAACATCAAAATTTAAAAGATAAAGTATCAAATTTCAAGGATAAAGACAGAAAATAAATATCAAATTCCAAAAGATAAAGGTAGAGAATAGCTATTGAATTTCAAAAGGTAAAGGTGGAGAATAAGTATCGAACTTCGAATGGTCAGGAATGACTTCTTAATGTCTAATTTCAAAAATGTGACTGCAGTACAAGCAATTACCGGTGACTCTGAATAGGACTTAATAATATCTTTCAGGAATCCTGGTTCAAATCGAAAGACTGAGGGATCAGGGAATAAACAATCGAAACAAGTTGGATGGGTCACAATTCAGATAACGGTCTCAAATTTTGGGAGGAAGGACCTACTATAAGCGCATTCAACAAAATGCACAATATGGACAGGTCAACGCCAAATACGGGTTCCGTGAACAATTATATTTCGATATAAAATTATATTAAATCACGAAGACACAATACAGTATTTCCAAATTAGAATTACAGACTTGCGCGAGACCCGACTAATTCCGTCAAAATGATCTAATTCCGCAGAATTACACAATAGAAACAAAGTTTAATATCTCAATTAATTCAACGCCGAATCTACAGTAGTTCTCAAAATTAAATCAGACGGCATAAAGTTCAATCATGAAATAATTGTTAAGATGCAGATATGCAGAGATTATCTAAATCAATCAGTAGCAAGTAATTTATTTGATACAAGGTAAATTTACTCAAGAACTAAATTTCAAAGATAAAATTTGACAAACAAGGTAACATCGAAAAGGTGCACTCACTCAACAGGTCATTCGGTAAGATTCACGAGAAAAATAATCGAACGATACAATTTCAGTGACAAATAACACAATTTAACAACTTAATAGGGGCAGTTCACAAAATAAAATATCTCACGATAATATTTCGACCAATTTAACTCTCAACTTCCCTTACGTTCCCCAAATAATTAATTATGACAACAACTAAGTACAGAATATTATTCACTTTTAATTGAAAATAGAAACCGTGCTTGAATCGAATAAAACTTTAGACACTGCTTCGACTCTCGGATGCAATTAGTCATCAAACCAAATCCCGATCAGGGTGGGCGGGACTTTCCGAAAACACTATTTCAAATTTGATTAAGACGACTCGAACCCGAAAATTTTGCTTAACCCGGGAAGCTGATAACAAAAGGGGGAGGGGTCGGTCGCGATAATAGGTCAAATTGAAATGAAGATGTATTCAAATTCTAACCTTCTGTGCTGGTGGGTGGAGACTGAATTATCCGGTGGGCCCCAGGTGTACTCCCTTTTTCGGTTCTTACGACCGATATCTGTTCCGTTTCCTTTTCTCCCCCTTTTTTTTCCTCTGAGATTTTCTGTCACTCAGGGAGTTCTGCACGCCAACGGTGGTCACTTTTTTTTTGCGTTGTTACCGATAGAAAATTTTAGAACGGAGTGCACTCCCGGCCGAGCTCCAGGTTTTCCGCGGTCTCTTGGGCTAGGAGTAGGGGCAAGAGGCCCTCCTAGGTGGGGCCCATTTTCTGCTGCATCTTCAAATTTCTGGAGCTCGGTAGCGCCTCCAGGACAACGAACCCGGTGCTGACGCGGGGTTTCGCGCCCGGGGATCTTCCGACGGCGCGTGGACTTCGGCCCCCGGGTGGGCCCGTGCGCATCTCTGGAATGCCAGCTCTGCACCTTTACTTCCGTTTCAGTGCAGGGCTCGCTTCCTCTAAACTCAATTTAAAATCTAAATTTTAAAGCCTACCCTTTTATTAGACTGTGGCGGGACGTAACACTACAAATATGACTAAATATTCGCTAAATGGTATGGGGTCGAGTTCGGCAAACTCAATTAAGATAATGGGAGACCTTGGAAATCGCAAAAACAAATACACAGTAAAAATTCGAATGCCCGAATTCCAAATCGCAGATTTACCTTTGTAAAATCGAAGGGAGGTATCTTCCCAGTCTCTTTACATGGGGGAGCAATAGCAAAGTTCCGACACAATAGAGAACCAGGATTCGAGAATAAGTTGAACAGTCAAAAATATCAAAACCCGAAAATACTATTAAGAAGGTACTAATTCATGTCATATCCCAAGAATAAAATTTTAAAGACAAGCTCACTATCAAATTTCCAAGGTAAATATTTAGGAATAAAATTGTAGATTTTTAATGTTCACAGAAAAATATAAAACTTAGGAACAGAATTCAACGCCTAGATTCAAAAATGGAACTAAGAACAAAATTTAACAATAAACAAAAATTTCTAAACAACCAATGTCAAGATCCAAGAATAGCAGTTTTAAATTAAAACAACATCAAAATTCAAGAATAAAATACAAATTTCAAGAATGAAATTAAAACCAAAATTTAATATTAGAATTCAACGATAAAGTTCAAGAACAGAGGTTAATGCCAAAATTTAAGAATTGAAGTTAAGGGTAAAATTTTATGTCACGGTTCAAGAGAGTAATATTGGAACCACTATGGGTAGACTAAACAAATGACGTCACCGGCGCCGAGTCAGCCTGTGACGTCACGTTACGTCACGTACCCCCACTCCTCTCATTTACCATAGTGCCAAGAGAGGTGGGGGTACGCTAGAGCGCGAGCCGCGAGTAAGAGAGAGAAAGACTATCTCCCGAAAGAGAGACGGGTGTATGCCTCGTGACGTTGCGCACGTCACGTACCCCCACTCCTCTCATTTACCATAGTGCTAAGAGTGGTGGCGGTACGCTTGAGCGCGAGTCGCGAATGCGAGAGAGAGAAAGACTATCTCCCGAGATAGAGGGACGTATAGGGTGCTACGTCATGTGCCCCCACGCTTCACATCTACCATAGTGCCGAGAGTGGTGGGGGTACGCTAGAGCGTGAGACGCGAGAGTGAGAGAGAGTCTCGCTAGAGAGAGAGAGAGAGAGAGAGGCATATACAGGGCCCCGCGTATCGCTGATAGCGAGAGCGGCCATGCCAAAGAGGCACGGGCGCTGCCGATAGCGAGGGCGGCCATTACGAAATAGGAGGGGTGAGCGTACGCGAGCGTCTTATCACCTGAATGAAATTCCTCCGTAGTAAGAACGGCCATTACAAAGTAGGAGGGTCGGTCGTACGCGAGCGTCTTACGCATGAATGAATGAAAGAGTCGGAGGCGATTTAAGGCTCCGCATATCACTACTAGCGAGAGCGGCCATTACGAGGTAGGAGGGCTACGCGAGCGTCTTATCATCCGAATGCAAAGATGGCCGACTAGCCCGATGATTTGAATTAAATGTCTCGTGTCTTACGCTGCAACATCTGGTGTCGAGTATGCTGCCCCATAATGCGCCACACCCAGGTTTATTAAAGTGAAACGAAGGAAATCATATTAATAATAATTAAATTGATATTCATTTTTTTTTTTTTTCAACCAAATGACAAATATTTACATAAGGGTATAGAGTTCCTTGAAAGCAGTCTCGACGAAGAACGGATGTTCGCATATCTTGTGTTTCTTGAGTTCCTCGGCCCCGATGACGATGTCTCGAAATTGTACGCGTCCTTGGCCGGAGTTACCTCGCATTACGGTCCAACACACGTTGACGGCGTCGACGAGCTGTTCGAGGTAACGAAATCGAAGATCCACGGCAAACCGAAGGCTCTTTAATCCGTCGAATGTAGGTTTCTTCAGAATAACGGTAGATTCGTATGATCCGCTGATGCATCCTTCGACACTCGTTTATCGAAGATGACAGCTTTACCGCCCATACAGACGGTCAGCAGCGTCGTATGCTTTAACGTGAGCATCGGCTGCTCGAGCGATTGGTAGTCGTCGGAATCCAGGTACGCGGTGATTTTCTCAAAGCTCTCCTCCAGTAGTCGTCGCCACTCCGCGATGCCGAAAGTCACTCCGTGTAGGCCGCTGGAATTTCCCAGCTGAACCGTCGCCACTAAGACGTCCTTTCCATCGTTGTCCAGGGTAGTCCGCCGCAGCCCGACTCGTATGAATTTGGAGTACGAAAAATTCAAGCCGTAAAAGCTCGACAGCACGTACTCGTCTCGAGATGAATGACACATCGTGGTCGTCGTCGTGGTCGTCGTCGTCGTCGTCGCTTGCTTACTTTCCACCGTTTAACCCGACGTCTAACTGGCGAATGATGAAGAACGCGGGGTGCTTTCTCGGTATTTATAGTATCCGTAGAACACTGCTTACGCGTCGGTTTATGCTATTCGTCCAAAGTCCGTTTCCATGGAGATTGCACACGCGGAATGGATGAATTCAAAAATGACCTTCTCGCGAGGTATCGGCTTACCCCCAGACGTCTCGAGAACGACGTTGAATTTAAAAACTGGCGATTCAGCGGTAGGGTTTCAACGAGATTGCAAAGTTGCGGAGATAAACGACCAAGGACAAGAATTCGGTACCCGTCTTTCTTCTTCTTCTTCTCCGGATGTTTCGATGCAGCGGCGATTAACCGATACTCACGGTTTCGGTTGAATTTCATCAGTGACGCGCGCAAAGCCAAACAAAAAAAATCGCGTTGACGGCACGTTCTATGCGCGAGGATAAGCTAGCGGACGTTCTGGCGCAGCTGAGAAATGCATTGGGGAACCACAGAGGTTGGATTCCTTTTTTTTTTTTTTTTAATAAATAACAGCAGATTATGACTATACATACATTTTTCAATTTTATTCAGAATAAACGGAGGTACTTCGGGAATACATTTATTTACTTACTGCCATCGTTTGCGTTTAGAACAGCAGCCCTGACTACATTGATGATGGCTAACGCAATTAACATAACCGTTATTTCGCTCCTTTCGACTAGCTACGTACGCGGCATAATATTCGCGAGCTATCTGATCGTTATTTACAGTATCCCGCGTGAATAAACGCTGAAAGCGATGTAGGCTACAACCGCTAGACATAAGATGCAGAAATACCACGCAGAATTGTCCGCAAACGTCGGAAGTCTCACTCTGAAGCAACTTATTGTTAAAATCGAAATATCGGGAATTTCTTCGTAGTCTTTCCAAGTGTTGGGGTACGATAGGCGGCAGTCCGTAGCTGTCGAAGTAGTATCCTCGCCCATCTCTGCCGACGTGCATGGCGATTCAGTGGGTTCCGCGTTTCGTGTGATCATCGGTGTTGACCACGAGAGATGGCGGTTGGTCCACACCTTCGGTATCTCGTCGGCCGGATACACGCCGATAGTCCTGGAGGGTAGTCCATTCAGTGCCTCGCGAATCTCCACGCTGTTCATGGATGGGGCGTACGCAGCGGAATCGTTTTTTTTTCGTTTGAGCGCTGTTGACCGCCGGACAGATAGTTCCCGAATGAAGTTCGTACTCCTACCTCCGTTCAATTTAATAACAATAATAATAATGAGCCCTCGTTGCTCACGAAGTGGCGCAGACACCGTCGCCGTCTGGCTCGTCCACCCCTTCGCTATCTAGCTCGGTAGTTTTCCGCTCGTGCTCCTGGAGGTGGACGGTATCCGCCGACATCGTGTTGGAGGAGGTGGTGCTGTAAACGGCGCAATTCGGATGACAGTTCGTTTGCTGAGGATCCCTCTGGCGAACCAACCACTCGCGTATACGCTTCGCGTTATTTAGCGAACACGAAAAATGTTTGTTTGCTTTGCGCACACCGTGGTATACGCATTGATCGCCGACTTGAGGAAGATTTTTGAATGAGGGGCACTCCTCCGACTCCTCCAGATTGACGATCTCCCGGTTCATGATGTTGCGCAGGAGATTAGCCTTCTCGCACCCACGCGCGAATATTTGGCCGGTATGGTGGGTGACGGCTTGCAGATTTTCGTACAGTTTTTTGGCCGATACATCACCGTCGAACCACTCTATTCCATGATGATGCCTGCTCAGCCAATTGTTCTGCGAGCGAGAGCGAGGCGGTAGATCGTTGAAGGGGTAGGGCGGTGCGACGATCCAATGAGCGACAAAATCGCTGTGCACAGCGACCACGGCTACCTCCTTCGGGATGAAGAGTTCCTCGATGCCGAGGAAACCTTGGATGTGGATTACTAGATCCATGGTTAACAAAGTCGCTCGAGAGACTGAGCGCGACCACCCACTGCGATGTCCGCGTAGGCTTTATGAAAAAATGCGCCGTCTTCCCCACCTCTCTCTCTCACTCTGCTTAGCCGTTGAAATATACCAGAAAGTGGCGCGATACGTCTATCTCCAGAACATTCTCGTACTCAGCATAAATGATGCAATTTACCGTCGATGACAGAGCGTTCTCGAATCGCACCTCGATTCTTACGCTGCCGTGCCTGATGAGATTCCAATGGGAGTTCTCATTGGCCGAGAGACCGGGTGTCAGATCAAAGGCAAAGAGGCAATAGCCATCGGGATATTTTTCCCGATCGATGCAATTACCTTGATCGAGAAAATGCCTGCCGGTACCAGAAAACAGCGTGTGGTACGCGTCCACGTATAAACGATTCTTGGTGAAATCCGGCTATAGAGGTTTCGACGGTACTTGAATACCGTCCACACAGAGACAGATAATTGATGTTGTAGTGCGCAAAATTGAAAGGATTGAGTTTGCGATCGCCATTGAAGGCTCTGTTACCCACGAAACCGAGAATGATTCGTTTCGGCAATTGGCCGAGAATCGCGTTGTCCAGTGTCTCGCCGTGCAAACCGGCGTGCATCGACATGACCTTCACCTCTACACGCGTGAGCGGGTACTTCGCCGTGGTTTTAGCCAGTGCGCGCTCGTGAGACAACAGTATTCCGGGGTTTACGTTTACTCGGCGCACGAGCAGAGTCGCCTCTAGGATGTGTACTTTAAACGAGTCCGTCGGGTCCATGAGACAAAACGAGTCGCGGCTGCGCACTACGGTTCTCCGCGACTCACCCGATTCGGATTAACTGGAGATTGAAATTAAATGGGACTAACGGCAATTAAGGTCCCCTTGATCAACCAAGTAGAAATTACTCCTTCGGGAAAATAGAACTTTATCTAAACATGGATATCACCGATAACCGAAAGGATGTCAAGATAATTCGCGCACTTCAACCGCCGTCCGATAATGTCTCGAACAGTAATTCAAAATTTCCGATCACTAATCACTTTTCCGAATCTCGATCAAGGGGGACGGCATCTTCCGATAAACACGATTTCACTTCCGATGCGCGACAACTCGACCCCGGGGGAAAAGGGAATGTCTCTGCTCGAGAATCTAATATCAAAACGAAAAGGGCCAAAAAGAGGTACTTAGCACAAGGTTGGCATGGAAATAGGCTAAATTCTCACCTTGAATGTCGGTGCGTCAGAAATCTGCGTGGGTTGATATCTGACCCGCTGGGTTCCCCCTTTTTCCTTGTGCGGAACTTTCGTTTGCACAGTCGGACTTGGACCTTTTTCTGAACTCTGCGGGCTCTTAAGAAGGCTTGCTGGGGTTCCCTCCTTTTTTCCTCGGATATGTGTATCGTTAAAATTTTTAAAACGGAGTGCGCTCCCGACCGAGCTCCAGATTTTCCGCGGCCTCCTGGACAAGGAGTAGGGGCAAAAGGCCCTCCTAGGTGGGGCCCATCTTTTACAGCGTCCTCAAATTCCTGGAGCTCGGTAGCGCCTCCAGGACATCGAATCTAGTGCTGACGCGGGGTTTCGCGCCCGGAGATCTTCCGACGGCGCGTGACTTCGGCCCCCGCGAGCCCGTGCGCACCTCTGGAATGCCAGATCCGTGGTTCGAAATCCGTCTGGTTCGAAACTCAACTGCGAAGTGTGTGCTTGTTTTTCGAATTAAATTTTTGCGCTCTCGTTAGTTGAGGAAGGGAGCAATATGTCTCTCAGGGAGGGGCGTTGGTTTTGCTGAGTTTCATGGTCAATTTATTGCGACCATCTACACGTGGTTCTAACCCGTGGTCCTGAATCGACATATTGCTCTGCGGCTCGAACTTGGCGTGCGATTTTTCCGCGATATATTAAGTGTTACGTAGGTATCTTCCGTACCCTAGAATAGGGAAGAATCCATTTTTTTTTCAATAACCGGAGTCAGCCATGGAAATCCGAGTACAGAAACGCGAAACTCTTGCGAAAGAATTCAACAAGTTCACCGGCCAAACGACTCCAAAAGTCACCGACCGACCCGGGGCAAACAACCTGATGACTCCGCAACGCATCAGCACGACTCCGAAGTCCACCCTCACCTGCGCCCTAAGAAACCCCCACCAATTGGAATATCCTGCTAATAAAACCAGCAGTCCGATCAGAAGTCGGGGCTAGTCAGTCTTTTAGTCAATTTGTGATAAGTCAACGTCAGTCGTCATCGAAACTTCGAGTGGAGCTCCTGGCCCCGGTACTCCGTTCCTAGCGAGTCAGAGACCGAGACCATTGGACTCCCTGCCAAGGACTACTATCCTGCGAGCTGCAGTAGTGCCATCCGGTACGCCAGCGATCCAGCCACCGAGTCAGGACTAGACGGCGGCACTGCGACTTCCGTTGGGCGGGAGGCTTCTAGGAGACCTCCAACCCTAGGGCACGCCACGGGACGAAGGTGTTCACGCATTGTCATCCGACCGGGTCGATCAAAAGAGACTGTCACCGATTACGGCCGCTGAACAAGTCAGGTAGAGGATTCTTCGCAAGCTCGATTCATCCTCATTTTCATTCTAGTTTACTTATTAACCCTACATCTCCGACCAAAACCGAATACTAACCATTATCGCGATTTCCATGCCTTGCTCCGGTTAAACCGGATAGATTAAGAACCCATCAATTTTCTTTTAACAGCTGAGCTCGAATCTCAGCATCGCGAGATAGAATCACGCGCAGACCACCATTAAAATATCAAGAATTCCCGCGTCAGCACTCCGGCGTCCAGTAACCTGCCGCCACTAAAGCGCGCTATCCGACGCGACGCGGAAGTATACTAATCCAGAGAAATTAGGTCAAGGCGCCTCCTGTGCTCCTCACAGCTGACTGTAGTTCAGACCTCGCGTACGAATAAATATAACTCTTATCGCCACATAGCCATTCGTTCGCACCCCCTTTTTATTCCTCACTCTCCTAGATCCCACCAGAAGAATTGATCTAGCCGCTCGGATCAATCTCCTCACAAACGCAAAATAAACGTTACGCGCAAGATTTGGGTAATCTCCATCCGAATTACCCCGGCCTCGCATCCGCTCGGCCGCCCCGTAACAAAACTGGTGACAGCGGTGGGATTCGAACCCACGCCCTTTCGGACTGGTGGGACCCGTTGTAATTAGACACAGTACCTCCCACCATCCCTTTCGGAAAAACCTCTAAAGTAACTATAATTATCACTATTTCAAAATATTTTAGAATTTGCACCTTCATTCTCGGAAAGCAAAATTGAACGTAGAATCTCTGTCCTTCCAAAAACAACCCTTCGCCTAATAAGGAGTCGAACCGACCTTCCCATGGTAACTTGTTACCAGTCAGACCCAAACGGAACGATAAAGGGCAGTGGTTGAACGACACCGGAAAAGACTCAGGTTGCTTAAGTCGAACCGACCTTCTCCCGGTAACTACGTTACCGACCGAGTTAAGGTTGAACGACTCGCGTACCTTATCTCTCTGGTGGAATAATAACCACTGAGCTAAGGAAAGATTGCGGCTTGTGTGGAATCCTTATCACCTTATAAACCAGGTGAGCACAAGGAAATCTACCGCCAAAAATCTTCGTTCCCATCCCTCTTTTCTCAACAAATAAATGCCTAAACGAGCAGGAAGAAAGCAACGAGATTACCAAGTTAATAAGAAACAGAAAATCGAAACCGTATTGGATATCCCTTCTAAATCCTTCAAAACCCTTAATAAAGCAATCGCCCTCCAACGTCTTAAACAGCTATCTGTTCATACAGAAATTCTGGTAGATATTCCCCCGACTAAACAAATATCCCTTCCATCCACTTTCAGAGAATCTTCAATCGAAATTCCCTTATTAGAAGTCCAACCGTTAACAGCTGACCTAACCGAGGCGATCCGAGAAATCGACGCGTTAGTGGAATCCGTCGCAGCGCGAATTCTCCCGAATCATTCCGATCTTGATATCGGGACCATAGATATTTCGGACTAAGTTAAAATTCTCACAACTTCCCATCTCCTTACGAACAGATCTACGTCAAAAAGGAAAACCCTATCCTAAAACTTAAGTCTCATATTTCGGCACAATGACTACCGACCGAAACCTCACCGACTTGCTTAACCTGACTCAGGACCACATGCAAATGACGGAGAAATCCTCACGTATACGTTGCATACAAGGAGCAATTCGCGATGTTCCGGAATTCAATGGCGACGACCCCCCACTCTCCACCTTCGCACAACGCGTGGAAAACGGTTTAACATTAATTAACCCGGAAGATGAAAACTTATATCTAACGGCAGTTTTGACGCGTATGACAGGCCCCGCGCGTACTAGTATTGAAGATAAAGCTTTTGGAAACGTCAAAGAATTAATCAGGCACCCGAAAAAGAGATTCGCTCCTAGTAAAGATCTCATTTTGCTAATGGGAGAGGCCAAACAATTATGAATTTTCCCAGGTGAAACCGTACGTCATTACATAGATAGAGTCAGCCAATTAGCCAGGAGAATAAAATCCGCCATCAGAGATAGCCCACAGGGTCAATCTACGAGCGAGGGAGTCAATCAAGCCCTTCTCGACAATTTCATCCTAGGTTTGCCAAGTAAAATGAAGGCCTATGTCTACGCCAAAAATCCTAAAACCCTTGACGATGCATTTAACCAGGTTTTACAATACGAAAAAATCCGAGATGACAGCCCGGTCATATGGGAACCCAGGGACAGGTATAATTCTCCCGACTACCACCGGCATAGAAGTCCCCATAGGAACTACCATTACGACCCTAACCAATACGACAGACCTCCCCCTCACGTGACATATCCTCAACAACCTAGACAATACGATAGATATCCGGAAAGACGCTACGAAAGGCCTAGTAGAAGCATCAGTCCACGGGCCGAGGCAATGCACTCCTTAGTTAGCACTTCCGAGCACAGGCCTCGCATCCCGACACCTCCACCTTGCCGTTCGGACGATGACCTGCTGAATGCTTTAGCAAAATTATTAAGCGGAAGGTTCCCAAAACCCAAGTCACCCGAACCCTCTCACCGAGATAATTATAATCGAGATCCTAGTCCTAATCCGCGATATCGAAACTCCTACAATCTCCGAAATAATGAATCCCCGCAACCTAATCCACAATACAGAAACCGAACTCCTGAACCTCCACCTAGAACGGCACGATCAAAATCACCATATCCCGATCCAAGACTCTACGACCCCTACGCACCCTCGCGGTCCCGGTCGCCATCACCCGGCGCCCCCCTTAGAAGGACACCGAGAGAACCCAGCGGCGCTCCATCATCAAATTCGTACCGAAATTTAAACTCCGAGGGTGCTCGCCAAGTCCTCAACGAGGCGAGCGCGTACCCGAGTCGCGACCCTCGAAACGTGACCTTCGCGAACCAGAACCCCCAGAACCCGACTGCTTGGTCAGAAAGGCACCGTCGCCTGTGATCACCATACGAGCCCCCGAATTAAAAAATGGCCAAGGAACCTGCGTCATCGATAGCGGTTCCTCCGTAAATCTCGTACATCTAGAGGCACTTAGCAGCTCAGCCCCTGTAACATCTGAGGAAAAATATCGAGGAATTACCGGAAACACGACCACTGCGTTAGGAACAAGAATCCTCACTCTAAAACACTCCAAAGCAGCTTTTTATGTATTAGGAAAAACCGTGCTCTGGTGCGACGGAATTGTTGGTAACGCATACTTAGCACAGGAAAAAGCAGAAATTTCCTATAATTTAAATACAATAGTCACAGCCAGTGAACCCATCAGGCCAATTTTCTTTCAAAATCAGTTCGATTT
>NW_019394953.1:0-25985 GCF_000612105.2 Orussus abietinus | reverse complement strand
AATTAAGTGATTACTACTGCTACTTCAGAAGGTTTGTTCTACGTTTTTTTTCTTTAATTAATAATAAGATAGTGGCGTCTCGTTCTCTCGAACGGTAGACCCCTCTTTTTCTTCGCGACGCGTACGAGTCTCTCGACTCCGGAATACGAACTCTCGACGCGAGGGTCGTCGTACAATTTCTCTAAGAATTTCATCGTTTACATACGCTCCCAGGTTCTACCGCTAGTCGAGGGCGTGTCGATGGCCGATCTAACTCTGAGGTGTCTTTTCTCGGTCTTCTGCTTTTTCTTCTTCTTCTTCTTCTTTTTATTCGACGACGATGCGACATTGGCGTCGCGATATTCGCCCTCGTTACCGGTACCGAACATCGACGACGACAACAACGACGTAACGGTAGAGCGAGAGGACGGTGTGAAGTCGGATAGGGTTACAACGGGGGCAACAGCAGGAGCAGCGGTAGCGGCATCAGCTGATCGTCTCGCGCTCCTCTCGCGACTCTTCGCACCAGCCGCGAGCGTTCTCGGCTCTTTTCGCCGCGTCTCCTCGGGTGAGGTCAGAGAACTGTCTCGTAGATAGTCCGAATTACCCAAATAAGTATTAGGCGTAGCGATGCTGCGGAGAAATCGCACGAATTGTTGCCGACCGAACGCCCGGGTTTTCTTCCTAGAGCGCTTGGCTTTGTTAACGAGATCGACGATGTTCGACCGAGCGAGTTGTACACCGCCGATCGTTATACGACCTTGGGCATCCCAAAAGAAACGGCCGCCGCCCGTTCGTCGTAGATGCCTCAGCAGATTACGCGCTTTGTCGCGAAATTTCTTCGGTACCGACTCGAGGATGATGGAATCGGAGAGTCCGCCTTTTTCTTCTTCTTCTTCTCCTCCTCTTGGCTGGGTCTTCGTCTCCTCCTCCTCCTCCTCCTCATTCTCCCCGCTCGGACGCGAGATTGCAAACTCTCGCTGGTGGCGCTCTTTATCGGCGAAATGCAAGTATTGTCGTAACACCTGTTCGTACAAACGCCATTTTTCTCGATCGCTCATACGACGAGACGTGTGAAGGATTTCGTACATTTCGCCGTCGAGCCGACTCGTGACGTCCTCCGGTGTTTGAACCGTCTTCTTCTTCGTCTCCGAATCGTTCGCGAGCAGTGGTTGATGTTGTTGTTGTTGCGCGCACCCCACGATCTCCAGAGGCACGAGAACCATCTTCTTGGCGTGCTCCATGGCTCCTTAACGCCCGATGAAATTGGAGAGGATCGTATCGAGAATGGGTGCTAGCAGAAGCGGTAGAAAACCTCCGCGTTGGACGATGATGCGTTTGATTTGCTTGCTTGATCTTCAAGAACGTGTCGACGTAGCCGGCGAAGAAACCCCCCTCCCGCGTAACCCGATCGAATCGCGTTATCTCGTACTGCCGTATCTCGTGAACCGCGCTCACCGCGTATCCCTTTTCCACGGCTTTTCGCATTTCGTCGACGACCCACGTACCCGTGAATTCGCGCATCGACGCCTCGTCGCGTGGGCACTCATTCTGCAGCATTTCGCCGCAGCAAGTGCGACAGAGCGAACAACAGACGACCGTGCATACGCACGGGAAGCACCGGGTGATATAGATCGCGCGGGGGCAATACTGTCCACCTGATCAGCCCCTCGACGCGACTGAGATCCGGCGCGTTATCGGGTCCGGTTAATTCGCTACATTCCTCGCCCACGTATACGCGCGGATGACCGACCGGGAATTTCCCCGGTTTCGAGATAAACGGGTACAGCGAGCACACGTCCACGTAGCGAATTTTCTCGTTGCCGCGTACCTCGCGAAACGCGACTGTGTTTCCCGTGCGTTCACCGAAAAACGCATCCCGCGGTCGTAGCGGTTCGTTCCCGAAGATCCCGTTGCCCTCGAGAAAAGCGCGCATTTCCTCGTTGGCGCTTCTCTCTCGAAAGTACTCGCATTCCCGCGGATGCGTTCGCTCGTAGCGCGCGTTCTCTCGAAACGCTCGTCCATCGTGTCCCTACATTTCAACGCTCTGTCACGATTTATTCGGTAACACTGCGGACACCCGTGCCAGAAACAACCGTGAAACTGCAAAACGTTTTTCCCTTCGAAGCGACGACGACGACGACCACGATGAGTCATTCATCTCGAGACGAGTACGTGCTGTCGAGCTTTTACGGCTTGAATTTTTCGTACTCCAAATTCATACGAGTCGGACTGCGGCGGACTACCCTGGACAACGATGGAAAGGACGTCTTCGTGGCGACGGTTCAGCTGGGAAATTCCAGCGGCCTACACGGAGTGACTTTCGGTATCGAGGAGTGGCGACGACTACTGGAGAGCTTTGAGAAAATTACCGCGCACCTGGATTCCGACGACTACCAATCACTCGAGCAGCCGATGCTCACGGAAAAGCATACGACGCTGCTGACCGTCTGTATGGGCGGTAAAGCTGTCATCTTCGATAAACGAGTGTCGAAGGATGCATCGGCGGAGCATGGACCTAGCAACGCTGGTGAACCACCGAAGAAAAAACGCAAACACTACGAATCTACTGTCATTCTGAAAAAACCCACATTCGACGGATTAAAGAGCCTTCGGTTTGCCGTGGATCTTCGACTCCGTTACCTCGAACAGCTCGTCGATACCGTCAACGTGTGTTGGACCGTAATGCGAGGTAACTCCGGCCAAGGACGCGTACAACTTCGAGACATCGTCATCGGGGCCGAGGAACTCAAGAAACACAAGATATGCGAACATCCGTTCTTCGTCGAGACTGTTTTCGAGGAACTCTATATCCTTATGTAAATATTTGTCATTTGGTTGAAAAAAAATAATTAAAGAATATCAAATTAATTATTATTAATATGATTTCCTTCATTTCACCTTAATAAACCTAGGCGTGGCGCATTATGGGGCAGCATACTCGACACCAGATGTTGTAGCGTAAGACACGAGACATTTAATTCAAATCATCGGGCGAGTCGGCCATCTTTGCATTCAGGTGATAAGACGCTCGCGTAGCCCTCCTACCTCGTAATGGCCGCTCTCGCTAGCGGTGATATGCGGAGCCTTATATCGCCTCCGACTCTTTCACTCATGCGTAACACGCTCGCGTATGACTGACCCTCCTACTTTGTAATGGCCGTTCTTACTACGGAGGAATTTCATTCAGGTGATAAAACGCTCACGTACGCTCACCCCTCCTATTTTGTAATTGCCGCCCTCGCTATCGGCACCGCCCGTGCCTCTTTGGCATGGCCGCTCTCGCTATCAGCGATACGCGGGGCCCTGTACATGTCTCTCTCTTTAGTGAGACTCTTTCTCACTCTTTCGCATCTCGCGCTCTAGCGTACCCCCACCACTCTCGGCACTATGGTAGATGTGAAGAGTGGGGGCACGTGACGTAGCACCCTATACATCCCTCTCTCTCGGGAGGTAGTCATTCTCTCTCTTACTCGCGACTCACCCTCTAGCGTACCCCCACCACTCTTGGCACTATGGTAAATGAGAGGAGTGGGGGTACGTGACGTAACGTGACGTCACGGACTGACTCGGCGCCGGTGACGTCATTTGTTTAGTCTACCCATAGTGGTTCCAATCTACTTCTGCCCATCCCCCGAACGGAGAGTTCGGACGAACCGATAGTTCGATTCGTCCATCCCCGCCAGGAGGTCAAAGGACAGAACCTCCGCGAGGGCGGTGGCCGCCCCGTACGATACCATGCGGTACGCGCGGGCGACCCGGATGGCCAGCCTCCATTCTAGGCGCTGAAGCGCCGTGAGGCTCCTCTTGCTGGCCACCAAGTCGCCCGCCAACGCGGATCCAGGAGCGGGGTGGAGGGGCCCTCCGACGAACCTTGGCATAAAGTCAGATGGCCTCGGTCTTATGAGGAGCTACCTCGAGCCCCAGCTCCCGGATGGCAGCGATGATGCAGGCCACGGCGAGCTCGGCCAGCCGCCCGGCCCTCCCCCAGTCCTCTCCCCCCCCCCCCGACGACCACGAGGATATCGTCTGCATAACAGACGATCCACGCGCCGGGGGGGAGGGCGACCCGCAGGACCTCGTCGTACGCGACGCCCTACAGATTGGGTCCGAGGACCGACCACTGCGGGAAGCCACACACGACCCCTCTCCGTTGCTCGTTACCGTCCCGATCTGTATAGACGACCTCTCTGTCCCGGAGATAGGCTCGTATCACCGACTGCAGATACGCGGGGACCCGGTGGTGCTCCAGGCCCCTCGCGATCGCAGCCCAGGGCAGGGTGTTCAAGGCGTTGGTCACACACAGAGAGACGGCCAACGCCACCCCGCCCCGGTTGGCGACCGAGTCCGAGGGGGAGTCCGCAGGCCTGTCGTCCTTCCTGAGGAGGACCAGGCGCCCCGTCCTCCACTCGCGCGGAAAACGGCCCGACTCGAGGCAAGCGTTGAAGAGCCTTACGAGCTGGGGGCCGAGCTCAATCGCGGCCAAGACCCAGGCCTTTCCCGGGATTCCGTCCGGACCCGGAGCGGTGTTCCGTGCCGCGAGTCTCCGGACGGCTCAGGCGAGCTCCTCTTCCCGGACCCTCAGCTCGGCGGACCAGATGGGCGGGTCCACCGGATCCGGGGCGGGCGGCGCATCCTCTCCCCTGCGGGGGAAGAGCGCGTTGACGACCCGCCCCACCAGCTGGGGGTCCAGCGTCTCCGTGATCGGGGGGGCCCATGGGCGAAGTTTGCCCAGCATCATTTCATAGGGCCGACCCCACGGATGGTGCTCGAATTCGCCCAGGAGTTCCTCCCAGGCCCGGGCCTTGGCCGCGGCAATGGCCGCCCTCAGGGCCACGGCCGCGTCGCGGTATTGCGCCCAGAAGCTCGCCGTCTCCTCTTCGTCCCGCCGCCGCCGACGGCGCGAGCGGGCGTACCGGCGGCGCGCGCGCACGCACGCAGCGCGCAGGCCCGCTATCTCCTCGGACCACCAATACGCCGCNCATAACAGACGATCCACGCGCCGGGGGGGAGGGCGACCCGCAGGACCTCGTCGTACGCGACGCCCTACAGATTGGGTCCGAGGACCGACCACTGCGGGAAGCCACACACGACCCCTCTCCGTTGCTCGTTACCGTCCCGATCTGTATAGACGACCTCTCTGTCCCGGAGATAGGCTCGTATCACCGACTGCAGATACGCGGGGACCCGGTGGTGCTCCAGGCCCCTCGCGATCGCAGCCCAGGGCAGGGTGTTCAAGGCGTTGGTCACACACAGAGAGACGGCCAACGCCACCCCGCCCCGGTTGGCGACCGAGTCCGAGGGGGAGTCCGCAGGCCTGTCGTCCTTCCTGAGGAGGACCAGGCGCCCCGTCCTCCACTCGCGCGGAAAACGGCCCGACTCGAGGCAAGCGTTGAAGAGCCTTACGAGCTGGGGGCCGAGCTCAATCGCGGCCAAGACCCAGGCCTTTCCCGGGATTCCGTCCGGACCCGGAGCGGTGTTCCGTGCCGCGAGTCTCCGGACGGCTCAGGCGAGCTCCTCTTCCCGGACCCTCAGCTCGGCGGACCAGATGGGCGGGTCCACCGGATCCGGGGCGGGCGGCGCATCCTCTCTCCTGCGGGGGAAGAGCGCGTTGACGACCCGCCCCACCAGCTGGGGGTCCAGCGTCTCCGTGATCGGGGGGGGGGGGGGGGCATGGGCGAAGTTTACCCAGCACCATTTTATAGGGCCACCTCCACGGATCGCGCTCGAATTCGCCCAGGAGTTCCTCCCAGGCCCGGGCCTTGGCCGCGGCAATGGCCGCCCTCAGGGCCACGGCCGCGTCGCGGTATTGCGCCCAGAAGCTCGCCGTCTCCTCTTCGTCCCGCCGCCGCCGACGGCGCGAGCGGGCGTACCGGCGGCGCGCGCGCACGCACGCAGCGCGCAGGCCCGCGATCTCGGACCACCAGTATGCCGCACGCCGCTGAGGAGACGGCCGCACCCGGGGCATTGCGAAGTCGCATGCTTGCGTCATCGCCCTCCGGAGTGCGACCGCCTCCCCCCCCCTCCATGTCCACGACGGCAGGCATCGCCCGGCCCGCCCCCGGCCAGGCGATGACGGAGACGGCAGCCGCGAGAGCGTCCCGGTCGAGCTTCTTCACCGACCAACGCGGCTGTGCGGAGCTTCCTGGGCGCGGGAGGGGTGTCGCCACCCGTGCGAGGGCTCGAGGAGAAGAGACCTCGATCATGATGTATCTGTGATCGGAGAGGGTCTCCATCTCTTGGGCAAATCTCCACCCCGAGACACGGCATCCGGCGGCCGGCGAGGCCCAGGAGAGGTCCACTATGGACTCTCCCAGCGCCCGGACGCACGTGCTCCTCGACCCTTGATTTAGGAGAACGAGGCCGAGGAGAACGAGGCAGCACAGTCCAGGACAGCATCGCCCCCGGGATTTGTCCTGGGGGAGCCCCACGCCGTCGCGTGGGCATTGAAATCCCCCAGGACGAGCAGCGGACGCGGGCGGCATCGGGAGACTATGCATCCGCTCCTCCAGGTCGACAAGCGGGCGGTTGGGAGAAGCGTACACCCCAACCGCCGCCGTACCGTCCCTGTCCACGGCCACGAATCCCCTGCCGCGCTCGATCAGCGCGAGAGGTGTGGACCGCGAACATCCGCCCCGCACGATGGTAACGAGCCCGCATGCGTCCCCCACCCAGTTTGGGGTATCGGAGACACGGTAGGGCCCTGCCGCGATGGCCAGTTCCGCACCCATTTCCAACAGAGCGTGGACCATAAGGTCCAGCGCTCCGCGGGAGTGGTTCAGGTTTATCTGCAGGAGGACCATGGTGGAGTCTACGACTCCATGGCCTCCTCCAGACGTTCGCGTCCCTCGGCGGATGGTGCCGCCGGCGTTTTCTTCCCCCTTTGCTGGGGGGAGCCGTCTAGGTCCCCTTCCGCCTCTTGGGCGGGGGGGGGGGGAGCGCAACCTTTGCTCCCCAGCCTGTGCGAGGCTGGCCGCCCCAGGTTCGCACACAACGGGCAGTTGGGCGGCGCCTCGCACTTGCTCGCCCGGTGCCCGGCCGCCCCGCTGACGAAGCACTTGCTGCTGCGGTCGACCGGATTCGTGCACCGCTGCCTGACGTGCCCCTACTCCCGGCAGCGGAAACACTGCAGCGGGCGCACGGCCAGGACCTCCACTTTCGTGGAGGCCCACCCCACCCTGACCTTCCCCTCGAACGCCAGTTTCTTGGCGGCAGAAGCGGGACAGCGGACCCAGACGGTCCCCAAACCGTTGGGTGAAGGTCGGATGTCTCCGACCCTCACATCCCCTTGCGTACAGCCCCCCGCCCGAGTGACAGCCTCCGCGACCTCCTCGGGAGCGACGGAGTCCTCGAGCCCCCGCACCCGAAGCTCCACCGTTTTTATCGGGCGGGCCGCTCGCACGTCGCCCACTGCGAAGAGGGTCCTGAGACCCTCTTCGAGCTTTTGCGCCTTTCCGGCGCTCTCGGGCCTCGAGAATGAGAGCACCGGTTATGTCCCTTCGCACCTTGAGGCCACCCTCGATTCCGAGGTCCTCCACCTGTAGCCCCGCTCTGGCCCTCGCCATCGCCTCCCAGATCGTGGTGGCCGAGCCCTCGGCAACGGTCACCGTCACCGCGGCCGTTTTCGGCACCCTAGGTGGGCGGACCCTGGGCTTCTGCCCGCTTTTTCCTTTCTTCTCAAGGGTCGCCCCCCGAGAGGTGGACGGCACGGCCTCGGATGGCGCGGAGGTGCCCCCCTGTCGGTCCTTCCTGGCCCTCCGTCCGACCACCTGTGACCAGGGGACGTCAGGGTTTATCCCAAGAGGGGGGGGGGGGGGTGGTCCATCTCCCTGCCGTAGGATCGGCCTGCGGTGCGGCTGAGGTGCTGCCCGTCACGGCGCTCTTTTTTTTCCCCTCACCCTTGCCTCTCTTCTTTCTGGTGGGGTCTTTCACCTTCTTCGGTGCCGGTAGATCCGTCTCGGTAGCTTTTGCACCGACAGCGCTCCCGCTCGTTGTCGGCTTCCGGGCCTGGTGGGGACTGACGCCGCTCTTTCCTCCCGCCTTCTTCGAGCCACCCGCCATTCCGGACGCCAGTCGCACCTCGGCCAGGAGCTACCGGCGAAAGGCCCCGAGTTTGGTATCCAGAAGGCTCACCAACTGGCCAAGAATAGACGGTGTCTCCTCTGCTGGCGTTCGCGTCCCAGGACCCGATCCGTGAGCCCCTCCGTAGCCACTGGCAGGGGCAGGGTCCTCGTGTGTCGCGGACTCCTCTTCCATCACCGCATCGACGTTGTCGTCGACCGCGGGGATCGACGCATCCACCATCTCGGCACAAGATGGCATGGTGACCCGCCTCGATGCTGATGGGGGTGGCGGCATGCGATCGGCCCTAGCCTGAAGGACTTTCACCCCGCCCATTAGCTTCTGGACCTGCTCCTCCAAGTCCTTCAGCCTCTCGCACAGCACCTGGTTTTCTTTTTCCAGGCGCTGCGTGTTGGCGCTCACCACCGTTCGCTGCTGGAGTTCGGAGACCGCCTTCTCCATTCTCTTGGCGGCGACGCGGAGAAGCCTGACGAAGCTTCCTTTCAGGTGTTTCGAGGCCTTCGCGATCCGGCGCATCGTGTCCATCTCGGTGAACACGTACGCTCCGAGATCAACCGTTAGGTGTTCCTTCATCTCGGCGATGAGGTCCTCGTCTGCTGGGAGGGGGAGGCTGGACTTTGACGGCGACCCCACCGATCGCAACGGGTCCATTCCCTCCTCTTCCGCCCTTAGAAGTTCCTCCAGTTGGGTCAGCTCAAGGACCCTACGCTTAGCGTCGGCGAGGCGTACGTAATCCCCTGTAGTTGGGGGACGTCCTCGCTTCCGCTTGCCCCCGTTTGCCAGAACGGACGCGACGGAGGTGTCGCTGTCCGTCTCGAACGGCATCGGCTTCGTCTCGCTGTCGATGTCCGGGAGTTCCCTGGCGAGGGAATTCGCCCTGCCCCTGGACACCGACGCTTCTCTCGAGTTCTGGCCCGATGAAAGGCCAGAGACGTCGCATTGAGTCAATCTCACGACCAGCTCGGTGTCAACATGCGGGCGTTTAGCCCCCCCCCCCCGCACCGGGTTCCTCCTCGCTCTCCGACGCTCTAGGCGTTTTGGTTTTAATATTAGTTTTATGTTTGTATTGTTGAGAATCCATATTTCGTCTCACGAGTACGTCGGTCCCAATGTCCACCCCGGCAGAGCCGCGTTGCCGGGGTAAGCCTGCATACTTCGGGGGGTTGGCAAGTACCCCGGATGTTGATCGCTAGAGACTGAACTTCCCTTCGCGCGCCAAAGGGATGCATGGCTGAAGGGAAGTTCAGTCCCATCCCAAGATTGGGGTAATTTTTTATAGAGGTTTTCTTCCTCGTGGCCCGGACGGTTAAGCCAAGGCCCCCAGTCCCTCCGTGTCCTCGAGACATGTCCACGACAACACGAAGGGGTTATGGCGTGACGGTGATGAACCCGCATAGAACGAGACCGCCACCGCTATCGTTGTCCCGTCTGCAATGCCCTCCGCCACGATACGACAGCTCGGCACGGGTTTTGGTGCACTCTTAGTCTGGACCCTCTCCCTGAGCCACTCCGGCAAGGTAGGACCAGCCAGGGGCCGAAGCCCCCGCCGGCACAGCCTCAGGAATCATTGAGCCACGCAAGCCCCCTCACCACGACAAGGTGATGCACTACGAGGGGGAACCTAACCTAACCTTTTTTTTTTTTACGCGGGGGAAATGCCCACGCACACCCCCGCCCCCGAGGAGGGGCGGGGGTAGTGTGGAACTCGCATCCACTAAAAACCCCACAGTGGCCGCCATCGGCGCGTCGGAGGGGACCGCGGGCTCAGGTTTCCTGCAACCGCGGTCCCCCCGCGCCATACCCGATTTTCGGGCCCTATCCCAGGGAGGGGGCGGAGGCGGACACAGTCCCTCCCGTAACCCCTGCCTCTTGTTGCCGCGTCTATCATCCGAGGGACGCGACCACCCGTCCCTCGGCCCCGCTCATTGTGGGGGGGGGGGTCTGCGTGCAATGGGTCTCTCGTCCCCGTACTTGGGACCCTGCAGCCCCCCGCGCCCCGGGCCCCGCCGGTCCCCCAGACCCCCACATTCCCCCCCAGTTGGGGGATGGGTGGCAGGGGGAATGAGGGGCCAGGGGCGCGTCGCCGGGGGACCGGCGTGCGCTGGGAGTGGCCTATCGCCCCTCCCCGCCGGCCCGGGCGTCGCCAGACGCACGGAGGAGCCCGGGCACAGCCGGGCCCCTGCGCCTCGACACCGCCCCGGGGGAGGCAGGTCACGGTAGCCAAGGAGATCCGGGAGGGGGGTAGCCCCCCTCCGGCGCCCGCGCCCGCCTCCACGCCTTCGGGCGGGGTCCGCCCGCTCCCTCTCCCTTTCGGCCGCCTCCTTCTGGAGCATAACCGCTTCTCAGAAGAAGACGGCCGCTTGCCAAGTCCTCCCGCTACCGACCATGGCCCTAACCACGGCAGGCAGCGCAAGGTGCGCCACTATCTCGCCGACCAGGACCCGGCGCTCCGCCTCCCAGGCGGGGCACACCAGAAGGGTATGCTGCGCCGCGTCCCGGTCGGCATCGCAGTGGTGGCACTGCGCCGTCGCCTCCCAACCTGTTCGGTGCAGGTATTCCCCGAATCATCCGTGCCCAGAGAGCACCTGCACCAGCCGGTAGATGAGGCTCCCCTCACCGCGACCCCGCAACCCACCCAGTTGGCCAGGATCGCCCTGACCGCTCTTTTCCCAGCGCTGGCGCGGAGGCACTCCCGCCAGCGCCCCTCAGCGATCAGCAGAGCCTGGGCCCGGTGCACCTCCACCGCCCTACAATACTGCCCGGGGACCGCCCCGTCCCCCTCCGGGCGGAGACGTCGGGCAAAGCTAAAGTTCGCCGCATCTATCCCCGCCAGGAGGTCCCAGGGCAGAACCCCGGCAAGGGCGGTGGCCGCCTCGTACGATACCGTGCGGTACGCACGGGCGACCCGGATGGCCAGCCGCCTTTCCAGGCGACGGAGAGCCAAAAGGCATCTCCTGCTGGCCACCAGGTCGCCCGCCCACACGGGGGATCCGTACCTCACAATCGAGGCTACGATCCTCACGTAGAGGCGGCGAACCCTCCCGTCCGGCCCCCCGATGTTCGGGAGTAGGCGGGATAGCACTCCCACCACTCCGTCCACCCGAGGAGCCAACTGTTCGAGGTGCCTTTCCAGGCCCCAGTGGCTGTCCAGGACGAGCCCGAGATATTTCATCTCGTTCCCGACCCGGACGTGAGCCCCACCTACGCGTATCCAGGAGTCGGGCGGTGGGCCCCCCCGGCGGCGTCTGGCGTAAAACCATGTCGCCACCGTCTTATGGGGGGCCACGGAAAGCCCCAACCCCTGGATCGCCGCGACGACGCGCGCCACCGCCAGTTCGGCGACGCGCCTGACCCTCTCGGGGTCCTCCTCCACTATGTTGACGCACGTGTCGTCTGCATAGCAGACGACGTACGCACCGGGAGGGAGGACCTCCCGCAGGACGCTGTCGAACGCGACGTCCCACAGGAGTGGTCCGAGTACCGCCCCCTGCGGAACGCCGCACCCGACCGCCCTCCGCTGCACCACACCGTCCCGATCCATGTACACCACGGCCCTTTCGCTCAGGTAGGCCCGGACGACCGACTGCAGGTACCGGGGAACCCGGTGGTGCTCCAGGCCCCCCATCACCGCCTCCCAAAGGAGGGTGTTGAACGCGTTGGCGATGTCCAGGAACAACGCCAACGCCAACCCCCCCTGAGCGGTCGCCGAGTCCGAGAGGGACCGGACGCGAGCGATCGCGTCCACCGTCGATCGTCCCTCCCGAAACCCGAACTGGTTGTCCGCCAGATCGGGTCCCACCCGCGACAGGTGTTCGACGAGGCGGCGAGCCACTACCCGCTCGAAGAGCTTCCCCACCTCGTCGAGCAGACAGATCGGGCGGTAAGCGGAGGGCTCCTCCGCCGGCCTGCCCGGCTTCCCAATGAGGGCCAGGCGCGCCACCTTCCATGAGCCGGGGAACCTCCCCGCCTCCAGGCACTCCGTGAAGAGCGCCCGGAGTCGGGGACCCAGCTCCTTCGATGCCAAGGCCCAGGCCGCTCCAGGAATACCGTCCGGGCCCGGGGCGGTGTTCCGCCCCGAAAGCTTCCGGACGGCTCGAGCGAGCTCGTCCTCCCCGACTCCAACCCCGGCATGTCGGACCGCTCCGGCCGCCGGCGCCGGGGCGGGCCGCGCGCCCCCCTCCCCCGAGGGGAAGAAGACCGCGACGATCCGCCCCACCGCCGAGGGGTCCAGGGTCTCGGCGACCGGGGGCGCCCATGGCCTGAGCTTCCCCAGGACCATCCTGTACGGGCGCCCCCAGGGGTCGCCGTCGAGCCCGCCCAGCAATTCCTGCCAGGCTCAGGCCTTCGCTCGAGCGATGGCGACTCTGAGGGCTCTAGACGCCTCCAGGTACGCCACCCTCAAGGCCGCCATCTCCTCCGGGTCCCACCGCCGGCGCCGGCGCGAGCGGACGTACCGGCGGCGCGCGCCATGGCAAGATGCCCTAAGGCGCGCGATCTCCTCGCTCCACCAGTACGCCGCCCGCCTGGGAGGGGGCGCGCGCGCCCGGGGCATGGCGCAGTCGCATATCCGCGCCATGTCCTCCCCGAGCGCCCGAGCCCCCGCCTTCACGTCGCCGACGGGGGGAGCCGGACCGCCGCCCCGCCACTCGGTGGCAGCAGCGGCCGCAGCCAACATGGCCCGGTCCAGCGCCCTCAGCGACCACCGCGGCGCCATGGGACCAACAGGGCGCGGGAGGGGCTGGCCTTCGCGGCCCGGGGCGGCAAGGGGGGAGACCCTCATCAGTATGTACCGATGATCCGATAGGGTCTCCATCTCCTCTGCCACCCTCCACCCCGAGATACCGCGCTCGGCACTCAGGGAAGCCCACGTGAGATCCACGATGGACTCCCCCTGCGGCCGAACGCACGTACTCCTTGACCCTCTGTTAAGCAACAGAAGGCCGAGCCCCGCCGCCCAGTCGAGGACGGCGTGTCCCCTCACGGTGGTCCTGGCGGACCCCCACGCCGTAGCGTGGGCGTTGAAGTCCCCCAGGACCACCAGCGGACGCGGCGGGTTCAGGGAGGTTATGCACCTCCCCACCGAGTCCAGCTGCTCCTCCAGCTCGGCCAGGGTACAGCTCGGACGGGCATACACCCCGACCAGGGCCACGCCGTCCCATTCGGCGGCCACGAATCCCTCCCCCCGGGCCAGAGGCACGAGGAGTGGGGCCCGAGGCCGCCCGCCCCTCACGATAGCAATGGAGCCACACTCGCCCCCCACCCAGTCAGGGCTGGGAGGGACCGAGTGCGGTTCCGCCGCGATGGCCACGTCGGCGCCGACCTTCCGGAGGGCGTGGACCAGCAGGTCCTGCGCCGCGGGAGGGCCGCGTCTCCATGGCCCCTCCCGCGGCCCCGGTCTCCGCCACGCATCCCACGGCGGATGTGGTCGCCGCTGCCGCAGCCTCCCTCTCCGCGGTGGTGTTCTCCGCGGGGCCTGGGGGTGCCCCCATCGGTCCCATCCGCGCCCTGCGTCCAGGTGGGGAGCACCCCCTGGCCCCCAGTCGGTGACCGTCCGGCCTCCCGTGGTCCCTGCAGACCGGGCACCTGAACTCCTCCGCCGGGCACGCACTCGCCAGGTGCCCGGCCTCCCCGCAGGCGTAACATAACGCGCTCCGGTCTTTGGGACCGGAGCACGTCGCCCGCACGTGCCCCCTCTCCAGGCATCTGAAGCACTGGAGAGGTCTCGCCTCCAGTACCTCCACCCGGACGGCCGTCCATCCGACCAGGAGCCTCCCTGCTGCCGTCAACCTTCTGGCCGCTGAGGCCGATAACCGGACCCATGCCGTCCCCAGTCCGGATGGGGACTGCCCTGCCACCTCCGCCTGGGCAACCGATCCCTCGAGGTCCCGGACCCTGACCTCCGCCATCTTGGTCGGCCGGGCGACGCGGACCTCGCTTTCCTCGAAGAGCGCCCGAAGGCGCTCCTCGAGGTCCCCAGCCTTCCTATGGTTCTCCGGCCCCGGCACCTCCAGAACCAGCGCCCCGGTCACCGCCCTGCGGGGACGGAGTCCCCCCTGGATCCCCAACTCGTCCAGGGAGACCCCCCTCCTCGCTCTGTCCATCGCCTCCACCAATGTGGTGGAGGCCCCCGGCAGGACGGTTATTGTAACTGCCGCGTCCCTGGGAGGGCGCGGGATGCGGGGCCTTGGCTTGGGCCTCGCGCCCGCCCCAGCCCCGAAACCAACCTCTCCATCGCCTCCCGTGGGTTTGGTGAGCGGTATCCCGTCGCCCTCCGTTCCCTTCTTCGCCTTGCGGCCCACCACCACCGATCAGGGGACCGCACCCGATCCCCCGGCCGGCTGGAGAGCCTCCCCTCCGTCCCGCGCTCCGGATGTTCCCGGCACATGTCTGCCCCTTCCATCTTCCTGGAGGGGGGGGGTCGGGTTCCGTCCTTCTTCTGGGCGGGAGGGGGGGCCGCCATCACCGGCTAACCGGCCCCTCCCCCCCTTTCTTCTTCCCCTTCTTTTTCTTCTTTTGGCCCTCAGGGGCCCCTCCCGCAGCCAGCGGGGCCCCGCCGGGAGTATGCGATGGCCCCGAGGGACCCGTCCTCGGGGGGCCCGCGGGGGGAGCGACCCCGCGCCGAACCTCCGCGAGGAGCTCCCACCTGAAGGCTGCCAGGACCTCTTTCATGAGGGTTCGGACCTCCGTAAGGAGTTCCGGGCCCCGCCCTACGTCCCCTCTCCCACAGCCGGCGACTCCGGCGCGGGGGGGGGGGGCGTCTCCGCCCCGCCCCTCGATCGGCTGCGCCTGGCGCCGCCAGCTTTCCGCCCGTGGCGGCCTTGAGCTTCTCCAGCTCCTGCGCCATGCCCTGGGCTCGCGACTCCGCCTCTTCGATGCGGACGCGGAGCTGCTGGTTCTCCCGAGCGAGCAGCGCCGCGCCCGTGCCTGCAGAACCCAACCTAATCTAACCTAACCTAACCTTGCGACCGGCACCACATATGGAGAGGACGTCCACGGGGCAGTTCCTGGCAGCCATGTTCCCGGACGGAGAGGGATACCCGACGGAGGACATCGCCAGGACCCGGACGGAGACCGACCCCCTGGGTCTGCTCCTGGATGAGGCCCAGGAGTTCCCGGAGTGAGGGAAAAACGATCCAGGGAGGAAGAGTGGCCCGAAGGAAGGAGCGGGCGGCGTATATGTTAATGGATAAAGTTTGAATTTGAATAAAGAAAAATATATATTGTCTGATAAAATGTGTGTGTGTTAATCCCATTTAATTCCCTTAAGAATAAGGGGTACTTTTGAATCATGTAAGGGGAAATAATTGCTTAGACCTCGAAGTTTGCATACCGAGGGTCGCGAATAATATACTATAATACGAGTTACGCGGTAAGCCCGATGGAGGCGCGCGATGAGAAATAAGATATTAATTGAAATGAGGATCGCGGAAGTTCGGGCCGAACGCGCGAAGCAGTTAATTAAAAGAGAAGGTAAGATAATAGTCGACAGGACCGCGAACCGCGAGGGTAGGTCGCGGTACCTGGGGTGAGCTCCGCTGAGGGCCCCCCGTCGAGACGAAGGGTAGGAGCAGGTAGTCGACCCGCGAGGTAGGAATCGCCGGCGGGGAAAGTATACGCGACTGACCTTGATAGGCCGTGCGGCGAGGGAATCATATGGGCCCCGTCCGCTATTCACGAACGGCATTGTAGTAAAAGCGAGCCTGCTCGGGCGTAGTGAGTCACGCGCGCCGAGGCCGGGATTCGCGAGCCCATTGAGCAAACCGGGCCGTCCGTAATAAGGGGATACGCGCCCGAGGGGAAGAGAGAGGCGGCCCGCGAGGCGCGAGACCACGTGGGACCGAGCCAGTCAGGGATTTAAAAGGCCGGGACCGCCGCGAGCGTACGCGCTATTAGCGCCGTCGGTACGTTCGACGGTGGCGACATCTAACGGTCGAATGAGTAAGATATAAGGCGCATCAGATACCGACACGCCAAGCCGCAAGAGCCGTGTCCGGGAGGTGCTGCCGCCCATGAGTAATGCTTGAACCTCTTCACTCACGCCCAAAGGGGCCCAGATACGGCGGGTAAGGAAGGGGTCTTTAACTTAATTAATTAATAAATGAGATATGAAAGGCCGCGGTGACTAGAATTCGCACGCATTGGGGCCGTATAATTATTAGCCACTAGGTCAGATTCGCCCGAGAGCGATATGTATGGCCGAATCAGGCAGTTTTAATTGAATAATTACGCGGGGAAAGCGTCGCCCGCGATTTGCGATATTGAAATCGAGTAATGAAGCCAAGAGCTATCAGATTTGCTATTAATGTACGACCGCTAACAACGGAGATAGCGAAGCCGTAAATCAAACGTTGACAGGCCGGCACGTGCCGCTGCAATCGGGCCCGATGGGGGGACGGTCGGCGCGTGCCGTTCAAGGCCACCCACGAACTTAGAACCTGCAGCAAGTGCAGCGTTAACATTCCATTGTAATTTCCGCGAGAACGCGTTCAGATATTAATATACAGTTTTCGGATTCAGCATCAGATTCGCGAGGAGCACAGAATGGCATCGCGAGCGGGTCCGATAGCACCTTGTAAGCATAAATCATTGACAGGTGTCAGTGACCAGTAGACCGGCGGCGCTATAATTTTAAGGCTAGCATTGTATAAGATTATGTGCACGAACGCCCTAGTCGCTGATCTTAAAATAAATGTTGAATTGTTGTTAACAAAGAGCTGAGAATGCGGCATGAGTCGAAACCGCGAATTAGAGCGTTCGGCGCGCATCGGTAATTATGGATGATCCTGTAAACGGGATAACAATATGAATAATGGTTTATGATTTATTGAATTAAATATATATAGAAGTGGGGGGCTCTTACAAGTTACCGTTGTTAAACGGGAGCCCCCACGAACCCCTAACATAGGGGAAATTAATCAAAAGGTCACGTGGTAAACTTTGAGCTAATCGCGAAATCTGAGCAATTAGCGGTTTAGCTGTTGCTAGGCTCATCCATCAAAGTTGACAGCCCGCTCGTGTATAAATAGAGGGCCCAGAGCCGCCCACAAGAATTCGCAACTAGTAGTCACCGAGAGCGGACGTCGCGCGGCGTGACCTATTGGTCCCCGGGCCCTTACGAGCGCCGCGTTTCGGGTCGAGATCGGCTCAATACGGGGAATAATAAAAGAAAAGTGTTTAATTGNACGATTTGACCCCTCAGAGACGCCTTTCACATCCCCTTAATAATAAGGGGTATTTTCAAATCAATAAGGGGAAATAATTGCTTACACCTCGACGTTTGCATACCGAGGATCGCGAATAGTATAACATGTTACGAGTCACGCGGTAAGCCCGATGAAGGCGCGCGATGAGAAATAAAAATGATAATTGAAATGAGAATCGCGGAAGTTCGAGCAGAACGCGCGAATTAGTTGGAGAAAAAGGTAAGATAATAGTCGACAGGACCGCGAACCGCGAGGGTAGGTCGCGGTACCTGGGGTGAGCTCCGCTGAGGGCCCCCCGTCGAGACGAAGGGTAGGAGCAGGTAGTCGACCCGCGAGGTAGGAATCGCCGGCGGGGAAAGGATACGCGACTGACCTTGATAGGCCGTGCGGCGGGGGAATCATATGGGCCCCGTCCGCTATTCACAGACGGCACTGTAGTAAGAGCGAGCCTGCTCGAGCGTAGTGAGTCACGCGCGCCAAGGTCGGGACTCGCGAATTCATTGAGTGAACCGGGCCGTCCCGTAGTAAGGGGGGTACACGCCCGAGGGGAAGAGAGAGGCGGCCCGTGTGGCGCGAGACCGCGTGGGACCGAACCAGTCGATGATTTAAAAGGCCGGGACCGCCGCGAGCGTACCCGCTATTATCGCCGTTGGTACGTTCGACGGTGGCGCCATCTAGCGGCCAAACGAGCAAGTTGTAAGGCACATCAGGCACCGACACGCCAGGCCGCGAGGGCCGCGTCCGGGAGATGCTGCCGCCTACGGGCAATGTTCGAACTTCTTTACTCGCGCCCAAAGGGGCCCGGATACGGCGGGTAAGGAGGAGAACTTTAACTTATATTAATTAATAAAAGAGATTTGGTAGGCCGCGGCGATTAGAATTCGCGCGCATCAGGGCCATATAATGATTAGCCACTAGGCAGGAATAAGATTCGCCCGAGAGCGATATATATAGCCGAATCAGGCAGTTTTAATTGAATAATTACGCGGGGAAAGCGTCGCCCGCGACTTACGATATTAAGATCGGATAATGAAGCTAAGAGCTATCAGATTTGCTATTAATGTACGACCGCTAACAACGGAGATAGCGAAGCCGTAAATCAAACGTTGACAGGCCGGCACGTGCCGCTGCAATCGGGCCCGATGGGGGAACGGTCGATGCGTGCCGTTCAAGGCCACCCACGAACTTAGAACCTGCAGAAAGTGCAGCGTTAACATTCCATTATAATTTCCGCGAGAACGCGTTGAGATATTAATATACGGTTTTCGGATTCTGCATCAGATTCGCGAGGAGAACAGAATGGCCTCGCGAACGGGTCCGATAGCACCTTGTAAAGCATAAATCGTTGACAGGTGTCAATGATTTATGACTCGCTAAATCGCGAACCAATGGACCGGCGGCGCTATAATTTTAAGACTAGCATTGTATAAGATTATGTACACGAACGCCCTAGTCGCCGATCTTAAAATAAATGTTTAATTGAATTGTTGTTAACGAAGAGCCAAGAATGCGGGATGAGTCGAAACCGCGAATTAGAGCGTTCGGCGTGCATCGGTAATTATGGATGATCCTGTAAACGGGATAACAATATGAATAATGGTTTATGATTTATTGAATTAAATATATAAAGGAGAGGGGGGCTCTTACAAGTTACCGTTGATAAACGGGAGCCCCCACGAACCCCTAACATAGGGGAAATTAATCAAGAGGTCACGCGGTAAACTTTGAGCTAATCGCGAAATCTGTGCGATTAGCGGTTTAGCTGTTGCTAGGCTCATGCATCAAAGTTGACAGTCCGCTCGGGTATAAATAGAGGGCCCAGAGCCGCCCACAAGAATTCGCAACCAGTAGTCACCGAGAGTGGACGTCGCGCCGCGTGACCTATTGGTCCCCGGGCCCTTACGAGCGCCGCGTTTCGGGTCGAGATCGGCTCAATACGGGGAATAATAAAAGAAAAGTGTTTAATTGTGCGATCTCTGTCGGAGGTCCCGACAAATCGGAAATAAGTGAAGAATAAAGAGTTAGTTCGCGTGTCGAGCTGGATCCCTGTTGGAAGTCCCAACAAATCCGAATAAATAAAAGTTGAATTGAATAAAGGAGAATAATAAAAGTTAATTGAGCTGATCACTGCCGAGTCACGGCAAATCGAATAGTTATTGTGAAGTGATTAGTAGGGGGCATAACGTCGCGAAGTCCGACGCCGCCGTAGGATTACTCTGTACGATCCGCGCAGAGCCGCGAATATCGATTGTTGTTGAAATTGGAAACGTTTACGGAATACTGAATAAAAGTGTTAATTGGATTACTCGCGCTGATTTATTCAACCTTGGCGAGCGGAATAACCTGGCACCCTTAGGATACTCTCGCTTCGGATCGGTCCGACGGGCGAGCCAGCGAACAAGTTGATTAATACCTTGGTGTTTAACCGTTTGAGTCCTAGGGGGTATTGAAGAAACACTGTCGAAGAATCCCGAACAGCGCAACCGCGCTTTTTCTAAATGAGTACGAGAAGACCCAAACAGCGCGATAGCGCTTTGTTTATTTTATGTCGATGAATCCCACTCGGCGCGATAGCGTTTCTTGAATTGTAAGATGTATTATTTACACCCTTGCGTTTCGATTTAAATTCCAATAGCCCGTGCCATAAACAACAAAAGTGTCGGTCATACATAGGCCCATTTCACGGTTTGGCTGAACGTAACTTCTCATACGGTTTGTTTAGATTTGGCCCGATTGACATACCACGTCTCTCACACATTTTGTTCACGTTTGGCCCGATTGATTTACCACGACTCTCACACGATATTGTAAGTTAAGAGGTTAAAAGAAGGAGCTGTGTAATGTACTTGGGTCAGTGAATCTGAGCGACTTTGACAATCGGTGACGCACCGTCAGTTATCCACAATGCTCGAAATATGCTGGGTTTTCTCGACATAAAATCTGAACAGCGCAATCGCGCTGCCTGGGACTCAAACGGTTAAAGGTTAAAACACCTGGCGACCATCAAAACGGAAAAGAAGTTACGATTATCTCACGGGGGACCGTGATACCAGACCCATTGGGGATTGAACTACAACACAGCAGAAAGGGAAGTCCGATAGCCGGGGCAACGGTCAAGAACCTGCGCTGTCGCACGGAAGGTGATTGCCGACGTCGGTCCGGGAAATCGGTTGACCTCTGTTCACAGGAGGTCGGCCGAGCTTCTTCCCTGATACGAGGAGCCCACCGAACGGTCACAACCTAACCTTGGAACCGGCGTCATTCCGGCGAAAGGTGGATGCCCCTGGAGGATGGCCGCGGCAGCGCCAGGGAGCAGGACGACTCCACCTAGCCGAAATTCATCCCGACGCTCTGGCCGCGGTGCTGCACCAGGCCGCGGAAGGGGCAATGTGGGGACAACCCGGGGGAAGCCCGGAGGAGGCCTGAAGGACGGCCTTACTTACGCCAATACCTTGTAATAGTACGGATTAGGCCGTGCAATATGCACCGTCTTTTCCACACTGTCGTGAGTCCGAGCCGCGTCAGAATTTTCCGGGAAAATTAAATCACCGGTTTCCGAGGTGCGAAGACCCGAGTAAGAGTGAGGCAGGCGTGCGAATTAGAGAAGGATCGCTATGTCTCGTGCCGCGCAGACAATGTTTCGGTTTCTTATATGTCAAAGCATCGCTCGCTCAGCTGGTCGAGGCCGAAATTCCGAATCGAACTCGTGTTTCGATATCTCGAATGCTCTGAGATTCCTAAACAACTCTGACTGCTGATTATTTAATCGTTTTACTTTGTAGTGATGGATCTAGTTGGGATTGGAATTGAACTCTCAGATTGACGTTTTATCTCATAAGAGTACGCCAACTGTTCATAATCGTATCCGGATAAAAAGGATTCAAGGTGTGGGTACGACTGGGTTGGTTTCCTAGTATTTCGGAATCCTATTAATTTAGTAGTTTCTGATTTTAAACAATTCCTAAATTTGCTTTGAATTAATTGATTCACACCCTGGAGTATTGCTTTACAAGTGTTAGTCTCAACTTAACGTAAGTTATCCAGCTTCGGATATCCACTGGTCTTAGGGTTTTGAGGGTTGAGAGGATACGTTTGTGGTAGGTTCTTGTTTTAGCACTTCTTCGTGCTCCGATTCTTCTATTCGACTGTGAAAGTCCGGCAGATCGAAGGCAATCTTAATGATTGAGTCCGAGCTGTCTTTCACAATTGAAAATAGTGTTAGTTCCTTCTTCAGAGCTGTTGCTTTAACAAGGCTGAAGGTACGGATCTACACTTTCTTTGTATTCTTTTTCTGCGAACCTGCTTCGATTGACTTCTGTCAATCGAAGGTATGGCTCCTTTTCATTCACTTTTCGTTGTCTTTTTCACGATCTAATATTCGTGTATATGGGAGATGCTACCATAGCACAGTCCCAGGATTGGGTTTGAAAAGAATTTCGAATTAAGGATACGACGGCTACCTCGATGGCAGAGATCGCTGGGGTTGGGATTTAATTCCTAAAATTCTCCTATAAATTTTATTTCATAAATAGTTCGCCTCTGGCTGACTCCTGAGTTTTCTACCTTCTAAATCTATGTCCAATTGGGACCTGAATCTATTATAACTTTATTAAATTTGGAAGATATCTAAATTTATTCTCCTTGCTATCTACGCCTGTCCTCTATAAGAACTTATCCTATTCTATCTTTTAGAATTTTGCTCGGAGTCTCCTGGAGTCTCGCGGCCTCTCCCTACTCCTAGGCTTCCTCCTACTTCTCGCCCTTTTCGCATCGCCTAATTCTTCGGTTCTTGCGCACGCGTCGATCGCCGTCGATTTCGCTCTCGCGCAAGCGCTCCCAATTCGCCCCGTTACAACCTATATAGGCACATATGACGTAAGGGGAAATATAGTTTCAAAGCTCTCGATGGTTAAATTCCGAGATGTCACGAAGTTAATTATCCGCGACGCGAGATTCTAGGGAACGCGTCGACGAGGAATAGAAGGCGTCAGTCCGTACGGCGTGGGGACGCGCTAATTAAAAGGCAAATTAAATATGCACGCGTCGAATACGCGAGATAAACTAACGAGGACCGAGGGCGAGCTCTTTGGGTGCCCCTTGAGCAGCAGGTAAGAAAAGGAATATTAGAAACTGCGAGCAATTAAATATATATACGCGAAACCCGAATTTTGAGGGATTTAAATAGGCCGATAGGAGCCGGACCGCAAGGGGCGCGCGGAGGTTACGCGCGCTCTATACGCCGCGAGTCAATCGGAGTGGGTCTGCCGCGCGCCGTGAATCAGACGCGCGCAGGTCAGTCCCATTCACTAGTGTAGCGCAGAAGGCCGTCCGACCGTAGAGGGGACGCGTCAGAGGAAAGGGGAGCGGACCGCGTGGCCCGTGACCACGTGGTGCTGGCGTACCGAGACTTAAAGAGCCCGAGCCGCCGTGCGCGCGCATGCCGCGGCCGCTCGCCGGCGAAACTAGCGGTAGCGACATCTGTCGGCCGAATCATACACTACAAAGCGCGCAGCGTACCGACGCACCGGGCCGCGAGAGCTGCGCCCGGGAGCTGCTGCCACGCGCGAAGAATCTCGGAACCCCTTAGCCCGCGCACGCAGAGACCTTGAGCCGGCGGGTAAAAGAGCGCCGTGAATATTAAATTAATTGTTTTACGACTGTTGTAAGGGTCGCGGCGGGACGAACCCGTACGCATTCGAACCCGCGGATTTTGTGCCGTGCGATGGACCCGTTGGTCTCGCGAATAAGGCAGTATTGGCCGATGTAGGCAAATAAATATTAATATAAAATAAGGTAATTTGTTGACCGCGCCCAAAAGTGGCGGATACGTCTAATAAAGCCATTACGAGTGAAACCCGACCGATTTGAGCGACGTGCGATAATTATTAACGGAGTTAGCAAAAATCGATTAATCACGCGCTGACAGGTCGGCACGTGCCGCTGCAGTCGGGCCCAAAGGGGGGCGACCGGTACGTGCCGTCAAGGACAAACGGAAGCTTCTAGAATGCAACAAACATTCCAATGCGATTATCTCGCGAACGCTTCGAGATATTTAAAAACTAATTACGGATTATTGTTCAGAGTCGCGAGGAGAGCAGAATGCCCTCGCGAGCGAATCCGATATCATTCGTTTAACAGGAAATCGATGACAGGTGTCATGATTTATGACCCTGTAAATCCTAAACTATTGGACCGGCGACTCTGTAAATTTAAGGCTAGATGCACAGGAACATATGTACACGAACGCCCTAGTCGCCGAGTAAATTCAAGAGTAATTAATAAAATTGTTGTTAACAAATGGCCAGAAATATGGCCATGTTCAATTAGGGAGATAGTGCGTTCGTTGCGCGGCGGGTAGACGTATTGGTCCCCGTCAGCGGAATAGCAATATCTATCCGCATTTATGAGTTATTCAATTAATTATGAGAAGGGGAGGGGGGCCCTTACAGGTTACCATTGTTAAACCAGGGCCTTCCCGAACTACCGGCCTAGGGGGAAAGAACCAGCAGGGCACGTGGTAAACTTTGAGCTGATCGCAAAAATTGTACGATCAGCGGTTTAGCTGTTGCTAAGCCCATCAATCAAAGTGACAGGTCGTCTCGGCTATAAATAGAGGGCCGCGAGCCGCCCACAACTAATTCGCATCCAGTAGCAGCAGAGACCGGCCGATCGCGCCGCGTGGCCTGCTGGACCCCGGGCCGTTAAGTGCCGCGGATCGAGTCAAACAGGCTCAATACGGGGGAAAAGTTATTAAAAGAAGTGTTAAGAAAGAAGTGTCGATCACTGTCGGAAGCCCCGATACATCGTAATAATTGAGAAGAATTGTGCGGAGAATAATAAGTGGGATCACTGCTGAGTGAATCGGCATATCCGTAAATTGTTGAATAAACGACTAGTACGCGGGGAAACGTCGGGCAGTCCGACGCCGTGGAAGTTTCGTTCATACTAATTAACCGAGCGTTAATTTAAGTCGAGTTACGACTTGTTGAGATTAAGCGACCAGTAAGTGGGGAAAACGTCGCGTAGTCCGACGCCGCCGAAGTTCGCCATTGTTGTACGCGAGTGCCGCGTAAAGATTAATTGTTGATGACCTTGCATCCAATTTGAATAAATGATTAAATGAAAACTCGCGTCGATTATTTATCCGCGAAGAAGAATATCCTGGTTACCCGAGGGCGCTCTCTCTTCGGATCAGCCGGAAGGTGAACCAGTCGAGTTGGGGAAGAAGAAGATTTACACCTTGGTGTTTGATTAGGTCAAAACACCTGGCGACCGATTTAAATAAGGAAACGAAGTTCGTGCCTTTCACGGAGGATCCGTGACGGGACCAGGCCACTGATCAGCTGGTACCCGGAGGCCTATTTGCTGACATCGCGACTGGAGCGAGGGACGAGATCCTGAAGCCGCTCCGCGCTTGATGATTTTATTCGCTAAATAAATGGCGACCGTTAATTAAAAGTTTTGAAGTGCATAATTTCACCCGAAGAACCCGTGGCTCTATTGAGAATACCATTGTTTATTGCGACTGTCCAACAGAAGTCCGATAGCCCAGGCTCCGGTCAAGAACCTGCACTGTCCCTCGGGAAGTGACTACCGACGAGGTTTCGGGGAAACTGTTGACCTTTGCTTCCAGGTGAACGGCTGACCTTATCCTCCGAGACTCGGGGCCCGCTAACCGGTTACAACCTAACCTAACCTTGCAACCGGCTGCAGGACGCAGGGAGCCAGCCGCCGCCGAGCCTCGGGAGCCGCCGACGGCAGACCCGGACACGGGAGGGATCACCCTGGACCCGACCGAAATGGACCTCCTGGTGGCGATCCTGCTGGAGGAGGGGGTCGACCTAGACGGAGAGCCGCCATGGGGCTACACATAGCGCCCGTGAGAGGAGCGGACGAGTAAATATGATAAAAGAGAATTTGAGATTTTATTTTAATAAATAAATATATATGTGTGTTATTTTATATGAAAATATGTGTGTGTTCAACCCCAGTTAATTCCTTTAGTAGTAAGGGATATATTCAGTCAAAGTAAGGGAAAAATAGTTGCTAAGACCTCGACGATTGCATACCGAGGATCGCGAGCGATTTAATAAAGAGTAAGCCCGATGAAGGCGCGCGAATAAGGGTTAAAATAATGATTGAGATAATTGACGCGGTAGTTCGATGAGAGCGCGCGAATTAGATGAGATACGTGAAAGAGATATAATCGATAGGGCCGCGAACCGCGAGGGTAGGTCGCGGGATCCCAGGTGAGCTCCGCAGAGGGCCCCCCGTCGAGACAAAATGTAGGGGCAGGTAGTCGACCCGCGAGGTAGGAATCGCCGGCGGTGAAATGCTACGCGACTGACCTTGATAGGCCGTGCGGCGGGGGAATCATATGGGCCCCGTCCGCTATTCACGAACGGCATTGTTGTAAAAGCCTGCTCGGGCGTAGTGAGTCACGCGCGCCAAGGTCGGGACTCGCGAATTCATTGAGTGAACCGGGCCGTCCCGTAGTAAGGGGTGTGACGGATTTTCGTCCGTCCCAGGACCACAACCGCAGTAGACGATACGGGATCTCCGGGAAATTTTAAGGATGTTGTGAGGAGACTAGTATAGGTGCCGTTCTGCTCCAGGACCCCTCGGCACCCGCGGGATCGAGCGAGGGGAGGGACGTGAGGAGGTCGAGGCAGGGGCCCTGACTCCCCAAAACATCCGGGGAGTGGGACCCCTCGTCCCACG